>NW_022157219.1:0-108320 GCF_007821495.1 Lachnellula hyalina
CGTTACACACCCCCCCCTTCCTCGTACCCCCCACCCAGCAAATGATCCTCAATTGGATTCGAATACGAGATATACATGTAGTGACCCGCGCCCGCGCCCGTCCCTCAGCCGCATGCACGCATGCATGTACGAAGAACAGGAATAACCCAATACGACCTGACACGACATACATAGTAGGGTCACGTACCTCTGTACCACGTATGACGCAACGCAACGCATCATATAAACATGAGGGACTTTAAACATTTCTGAAGTTGAACCACTGAGAGGGATTTTGGATTGTGAGTTTGTGAGGGAGCTTGAAATGTAATGTAGTGTGATGTAAGGTGTTTGAGGTTGGGTAGGTGGATGGCTGGATGGCTGGATGGCTGGAGATTGTGGGTGAGATTGTGAGGAAGGGAGGGAGACTTTAGAAAGGAATATCAAATACTCCTGATGTAAATGCTACCTTAGATGTAAACTTATGCTTATATGCAAATGTAAATGCAAGGCAAGGCAAGATAAGACAGTCAAAGATAAAGGTCATAAACAGACCTATAACCATTCCATTGCATTGTATTCCTTTAATTACAATCCCAATGCCAATCAATGCCATTCCAAATCCATACTCCATTCATATTCATATTCTTCTTTTTCTTTCTCTCTTCTCTACCACTAAACACTATGTATATACAAATCTCCCTTTTATCCCCTTCCTTTCCACCCCTCCTTTCTTTCACCTCCCCCCCTTCCCCCCTTCACCTTCTTCTCTCTTCTCCCCTCGCATATCTTCCCATTGACAAGCCCCTGTCTAATCATACATAAAATACATTAACCCTTCTACCTTTCATCCCGCCCTGCCATGCCATGCATCAATATCAACGAAAGAGGGAAAAAAAGAGAGCACAAGGAAGGAAAGAAAGATAAAAGGAAATTTGGGATATCATAGGTGCAAGCAAGCAAGCAAGGAAGCGGGGCTTTAATCTCTGTCTCTGTGGGAATACGCTGCGTTTCTATTTATGCCAAAAGGAGTAATGGATTGATGGATCCGGTGGTGTTGTACAAATGGGAGGTGGCAGGTGCAAGTAGAGGACGTATGGATGGAGATGGTGTGCGAATGATGTATTTATTAATCAAGGGCTTTGCGGAGATCGGTCCATTTGCGCGTAAGCGCTTCGTGGGATTCTTGGATCTATTCGTTGTTAATATTTTGATTCCGAATTTGATTCTGGAAAGGGGATTGAACATACTTCAGCATACATCATCTTGGTCTCCACCAGCGTCTTCTCCATCTCACTCATATCCTCCTCCAACCTCGTATTCTCCTCATGCACCTCCTGATTCCGCTTCATCAACCTATCCATTTCGCTCTTCAGCCGCGCTTCAACCTCCTCTGGCTGTTTCTCTACCACGTCATGCAGCTCCGCCACCTGCCCTTTCAATCCTTCATTCTCGTCTTTCAGTTCTTCGTTTTCCACTTTCGTGCGCACGAGTTCCGTGGCGAGTGCAGCATGTTCGGTGTCATGTGACTCTACACGTTCTTCAAGTCGTCGGACTTTAAGGGATAGAGAGTGATTTGACGATTTTAGACCATCGAGTTCGGCCTCTCGGTCTTTCTCCGAACGCGTCTTTTCTTCCCATTCAAGTGTATAGGTTTTGATAGTTTCAGGTGTGATTTTTATGGCGCATGCGTCTTGGATCAGGTGATCTGCGCGATAGACTTCTTTGTCGATACTTGCGCCTGAATTTCCAAAGAAGCCAGATTCCAGGATGGAACCGGAAGAAGGATCCTTGTCGATATAGACGTCGAAGAGTTTGTCTTTTAAGAAAGTAGTTAGGGCGCCCATGTCGTTCATGCCGAGGAGGGTTGCGGCATTCTTTTGCATAAGGACAATGCCGAATTTAAGAATTGCTTCTAGGCCTTCGCTGAGGATGAGGTCGTAGATTCGTAGAACGAGTTGGAGGGGGAAGCGGTAGGCGAATAGGGTAAGAAACCATTGCGTGGCGTATAAGTGTGGTGTCACTTGACGACGGTGGAGATGACAATACAGAGCAGGTTCGAAATCCTCTAATAAACGCTCGAACTGATAAAGATGCATATGCAATCCAGGCATATCATTAATGAACAAGTCCCGTAGGTGATATTGGTTCATCATGCGAACTAGAAGGCAGAAAGCTTCTTCTTCGGGCATCTAAAAATCATTAGTGACTGCGTTTAAACCAATAAAACCTGCTTACGTTGAATAATAAGGGCATGACAAGAAAGTTCATTCCTTGTGCATACCCCACCCCCTCATCAAATAGTGCATATGCTTTACACACCCCAAAGAGACCCTCTTGCATGCCGGCACTGGCAGCGAATTTTGAATAACTCGTCCGTGCTCCCAGATCCCTTCGAATAGCTTTCTCGAGCTTATTCAACGAAACCGCATCCTCTTTCGCCTTTGCCTTCTTCTCAGCTAGCGCAGCAGCATGAGCTCTTGCCAATACTTCGGGATCTTTTGGTGGTGAGGGTGACCGCAGTCCATTTGTCGTTGGGGTAGATTGATCTGAGTGTATTGAAGAAGCTGAAGACCTGGCTTCTTCTTTCTCTTTCTCTTTGCTACTAAGGGATGTAGCTCCACTAGATCCGCTCATTCTGTCTTTATCCTTGTCTGTCCCACGTGTGACAAGGTCTCTGTAAACACTCTCTAGCTCCTCGTTCTTGCTTTGTGCTAGAACCTGCCATACCACCCCTCGAATAGCATTTGGAATACCAGTTGCAATAGCCCGATTGAGCTCTTCAGCACTCGTTCTTGCAACTGCTGCCGGACCCTCGTATACAACCGATTGCCACAAGTCCCAATCCACGGGAGCCGAGGGATCACCCATTGCAGAAGGCCCTGCAGAAACTCCAGATGCTGTACCAGGAGCCAATGCAGGGTTGACGGACGCTGGGTTCGGACTCGAGGGGTTTGGTGATACTGGCGGATATGATAATTCTTTATCTTCTGCTGTCGGACTAGCTATTCCAAATCCAAGGTTTGTACTTTGTCTTATCAGTCCCGTCAGTGCCCCTCCAGACTTGTCATCTTCGGGCAACTCGGCGATACCGGCTTCTTCTCGCATCCGCAGAAGTTTGAACCGGTCCTTTAAACTGTTTCTTATGGGCCTGCTGCCATTTGTGCTATCTGATTCGTTGCCCTCTTCTAACTTGCTCAGCATCAGCTCAGAGTTGCTTCCCATTGTATTAACCGTGGCTATCGAGGAAGCAGTATTTCTTCTTTCGTTCTTTGGTGAGGGAAGAGGTTGTGGGACATGTTCTTTCGACGTTGTATTTCGAGAGAGCCAGGAAAATGGGCTTGTTAATTTTCGTGGTGGAGCTGCTTGAGCTGCTGAATGTGGTGCGGTGGCAGGTGGGTGTGGAGGAGGTGACCATGGTACTGCTGGTAATTTCCCAGAGAGGCCTTGGAAGGATGACTTTTTGAGATTGAGAGCTGGCTTTGATTCTTCTACGGCTATATGGAAAGTCTTTAGTTGAGCTGCCTGACATGGATTGTTTATAGTTCGAATACGTACGCTTCGGCTCAGCTTCTTCTAAAGGCTTCTCTTGTTCTAAAATAGTCCCTTCTTCATCCAGATTGACATTATCGAGAGATGTAGTTGAGAGACGGTGGGAGGTCAAAAGGGGAGAATTGGGTGGGGGGACTTCGGGCTTGTGAGCATTTTCGTCATGATTCGTATCGCCGTTTGTTTTCACTTCTGGGGCGGAGGGACTAGAAGGGAGGTCGGTCTTTGTTTCTTGTGCGCTGTTCTCGCTCTTATCTGAAGACGATCTGCGTTTGGTGAGAGATCGGGTCCTGACGAGGGTGGCAGCTTGAGCAGATTCGATGGCTGCCGTGTCATTCGCATCCTCGAATTCGTCCTACCAAGAAGAATTTAGGATTAGTGAAGCTCTCGGTGGTACTGAAATGCAGGGCAGGTCGGGTTCCCTGGAGACAAACCACTCGAAGGATTGCATAGATAGAGAGAAACGTACATCTTCACGGTCCGAGACGTCGGCCAGGGCATTCTTGATATCCTTCGCAGAGACATGCTCTGCAGCCTCTTCATGCTCCTGGTCGGACATGGTGTGGGGTTTCCTCTTCTAATTTGGGGGTGGTGGAATGCAATGCGGCTGGGAAGAGAGGTGGTCGATATCTTCAAGATGCCATCAAAGGGGAGACGCGGGTACCCGCAGGAACAGATGCAGTGGTGAGGATGGGATGCTCTTGTTATGGAGTGCGGTGGGAGCTGTACTATATTACTATCGAAGAGTCGAAGATGGAATTGAGTGACGTTGTTTGGTTGGTGGTTGTACTGGTACCTGAAAAGCAGTAAATTGTTGGTGTACGGAGTAGGTAGGATTTATTTCGTTTGACCACCAGGGGTAGGGGTAACGCGTGCTGGGCTGAGACAAGGCAAAAGTAAGGCAAGACAAGGTGAGTGCAAGGAAGGCCTGGAGGGATTTAAAATTTGATATGAATGCAGATGCAAACATGACATTTATGTAGATGATTTTCGGCGCTGTTATTCATGGGGATTGTGAGTCGGTGACTGTTGTGGTAATCGAGATACAATAATCTATCTCACAGATTCCGAGTAACATCACCTTGGCTGACCTTACTGCAGTTATTGTTGCCAGATAGTCGTCAATCACATGCACGTAAATTCCTCCGCAGCAGCCAATGAGGATGGATCAATCTATTCGGTACAGCTCTAGTAGTGGCTAATAAGGATGCTCCGGTCAGAGATCCGAGTGAAGAGGAAAAAGGGGCAGGGGCAGGGGAAGGGGAATTACTTAGCTATTATTTAGTCGCTTCGAAGCTTCAAAGCTCGAGCGCGCCGTCGCCGTTGTGAAAAGGAAGGCGGAAGCCACACAAACGCATTGGACCAATCAAATGGATCGAGCCGGGTAGTCCGTTCTTGAAACGGAACCATCGCTGTTCCCAAAAAAGAAAAAAAAAAAAAACTAAAAAATGGCATGGAGAGATCCCGTGACCGTGTCCGAGGTGGAAAGTCGTGCACGTTCTTGGTAAAGGCTGAGGGTGTCGAATGTACAAATTACCGGTATGATTGATGGTAAGCTGGTAAGCTTAGGTTGAATGATTAATCTAGTGCTATCTATATCTGCTATGGGTATCAACCTAGAATGGTAAGTTGGGGTCACTTACGGGAAGTTGAGGAACTTGGAGTTCAAGTCATCAAGATCGCAGTCTTTATCATTTTATTAATATATTTTCTAATACCCAGATGACTTGCAGTAGGAAAGTTATTAAAGCCCTCTTCTTGATTAAATAGCATTCTTCTGTGGCTGTTACAGAGTATTTCTCTTGGAAGTTATAGACGATCTTCGTGGTGGAACCCGCCAAGGCTGATGCACGCAGCCTTCCCACGAGGCTGTGTCTTGCTTATCAAACGTACCAAAGGTAGAAAATGACGTTTATAGAGTCTGGACTAAATCAGTATTTATGGGTTATACATTTCGATAGAAAGAGGCATAGAAGAATATAGACATCCCTATAGGAAAGAACAAGCATTAATTAAGAAGTAAGAAACAGACATCTTCTTTCCAAATCCCCTGCAGTCATGTTTCTTCGAATGACGGAAATGTAATGCGAAGATCGTTCTTTAATGGTAACACACACGAACCGAGTCTGTATCCAATGCTCCCATGCCATGCTAAGTGACAATATTTTTGATTCCAAGGCAATATAGTTTGGCATACTTATCAAAGATACATCAGTCAATTAGTTGCTCAGTGGACGAGTGAGAAAAGCCGAAGCCGAACATGCAGACGCATGGAGCGACGGTATGCTGCAGATTTCATTTCAGTCAGAAGTAAGCAGAAAGAGCCTATATGATATGAAGAAAGAAAGAGACGGAATAGGAAGTGATATTCGCCTTTCTAGTACGTTCAAGCTTCGTTCCGTTTACCAAGCATAAGCTTCTGCGCATAAGACCTGGATTTGCGTAAAAAGAAACATTTTGGAGCAAAGAAAATCAATCCCCTCTATTGCAATGGAGAACTGCAGCTTGAGAATACACATGTAATGTTTACATTCTGATACAAAGTAAACTGCAACCATCAAAGCGGAACTTGTCTTTCCTACACGCATACCATTCATTATTAAATATCCCTATGCTCGATGAATATACTCGACGTTGCCAGCTCACATTCACGGTTTTGCCGTGACGTTGCGCAGAACTAGCGCGCAAGAGCTTCTCAAGCTCGGACGCCTTGCCAGTTCCACTTGGAAATAATTCGCGATTCCCTCAATTCTGTTTCTCCTCAACCAAACCCACCACATTCATCAACCTCACCTCACAAAAACACCCCATTTTTGTCTTTTCTTGACAGCTGGCACTGCACACCAGCTATCGCACGGAATCACAATATCCTCCCTTCCACTCTCTCCCCTTGGACCGAGATCACAGAGGCGCCTGCACCGTTCCTCCACACCCTCGCCCATTCACCAAACCATCCCGCCACATCTTCCCTCCAAACGGCGACCGCACGCGATATTTGCACTTCCCGACGCTCCTTCATCGACAGTACAACGTGCAGTATCACCTGCGAGCTGATAAGCAGCGCCTCGGACATCTTCCGATCTGCACATCCTGTAGCCCTATCTGCATTTGACCAGCCCTGCCCCGGCAACACCAACTTGGTTCATTCCACCATCGACCCGGACTGTCTCTTCGTGGACACTCCGTAATTGATTAGCCAAGCTGTCGCCAGCTACCTCCAGTGTGCTGGTAGTGGAGGGGGTTGAAACCTAGGATTCTGCGGGTTCGCCGCTTCCCGCCGTCACGATGGTTCGCATCACTAGACCTGTGCTTGAAAAGCACAAGGAGACAATGGTGAGTCATATATAAATCTGCCGCCGCGAATATGCTAACACATGTGTGCAGTCGCTATGGATCGATGAGTTCCGCAGCACGGCGTGTGCAACTTCTCTACCCCTCCTCCCCCAATTTCTCGCAACCTTCCCCACAAGATGGCCGTTCCCTCACGCTGATCTGTATCACTGGGTATCTCTATTGAATAGATTCGATGTCATCCTCGAGAGATTCTGCAAGACGTACAAGTTAGATGAAGGACCCCAGACAATGGATTTCACTTGCCAGATACTTGCAACTAATACCGATGGGTCGGAAGAAAGCAACGATGAGGATCTCAGGAATCTTGGCTATGGAAAAGATGGAGACAGACAGTTGGTAGAGTCGATTCTTGCTTTCTCACAAATTCTCCTGCAAAATTGTAGCAATCGCAGTATCTACGCAAGCAGCCCGCATCTAAACAGCCTTCTGAACTCCACGTCCCTTTCTATCCTCGAAAGCACCCTTCACGTCGCCTTAGAACTGGCGCTGAGATATAGTACTGCTTTGAAACGAGGGGCCGTTCGACATACTAGCAAGGATCTTCTGAAGAACCACTACAATATCGACATGGACAGAGTACTCCAACTAGCTCTCCCATTTACAAAGACGATCGTTGCTCCTGCCGAATCCACCCATGGCACCACACCTGTGACACCCAATGCCAAAGGCAAGGAAAAGGCACACTTCAGTACCCCTGCTCAGAAAGCTGTATCATGCACAGTATCTGCTACGGACTTAGTCTCCTTCGTCAAAGGAGGGAGCGGTGTTACCAGCAGCCCAAAAGGCCCTGGCAATGGAACATCCGCTGTCTCTATAGCTTCCGAAATTAGCTGGGAACAATGGGGAGACGTAAAGGTTACATATTATCCAAAGCCCGCTCCAGACTCAGATCTACCACCTGTCAAACCACGAAGTGATGCTACGAATCCAAGGCTCCCGAGTTTTGGCGTCGGTACACCTACACCAACCAGACGTTCCAATTTGGGTCCCAATTCTCGTAACAACAGACAAAGCAGCTCTGACGGATCTCCCACTCCTATAGCGCGCTCGTCTACCTTCCCCACGGATGATACTCCCCAGCCAAGTTGTAAAGCTGTCGAGATATCTTCTTCGATGCTTGCATCCACTAGCCTGCACAAGCTTCTAGGTGAAAACGTATCTGGCATGCCGCAAGATAAGCAGTATGAACTTTTGTCTAAGTTGCGAATAGCATCTGCCTTGACTACATCCTTAGAGACTCGAAGACAAATTCTATCCGTTCGCCTTTTAGCAATCACCAACCTCGCATATGTTCATTCTGAGACAACCTTTATTGACAGCGTCTTGAAGCAGGACAGTGACGAACCTCGTCGATTACAGCTTGTGTACCAGCTAGCAGAATTGGTCCACCCACCCCCAGAAGGCGATGTTGCAGTTCCACTGTCACTGCAAACTTTGGCGTTGTCTGCACTTACTTCGATATTAGAACATCCCAGCAAGTACAATGATGTCTGTGCTGCACTAAATACCAATGTTAACCATGGCGTCCTCCTCTACGTTGTCAGAAAGGCTGTTGCGGGAATGGGCTGCAACGATGATTCTGACAACAAGTTGACGGAGGAGGATCGATGGCGTAATGCCTTGTTTTACCTGCTGGGTACCGCTGGTCTCTCCAATAACCCACGCACCTCAGGCGACTTGGTTACAGCTGGCCTTATTCCAATCTTCGTTGAAGTCTTGACTTTGCGGACCAACACCGCTGAGCGTTATCAAATAGAGGTCTTGAAAATTCTCGATACCATCATGTACAGCGCTCGAGACGCATTTCAGACTCTGGTCAGTGCGGACGGCCTTGACGCTGTCTCTGATTTGATCGTCTTTGAGGTCAAGACCGCCGCGGAAAATGCAGCAACTGGCAAGGGAACACCGCCAGAGCTTCACTCGCTCGCTGTTGACTACGATATCCCATTCTACAAGCAGCAGACCCTACGAATCCTCTTTAAGTTCATTCATCATATGATGTCTACAGCGGGCGGCTATGGTGGAAATTTTGACCGTCTCCTGCGAAATTTGATTGACTCGTCTCAGCTCCTGGGAAGCCTTCGTCAGATTATTGGAAACTCCCATTGCTTTGGATCTATCGTTTGGACCAACGCAGTCAGCATTCTCAACGACTTTATCAATAATGAGCCAACGAGTTTTGCTGTCATCGCTGAGGCAGGTCTAAGTAAGGGCTTCCTCGAGGCTATTACAGGGACCGAGATAGTCATGCCATCAGAGACGAAGAAACATCAAGTGGAGGCCGAAGAGACGGTACAACCGTCTGCAGAGCAGAGTTCTCCAGCAGCCGGATCCGACGACGATGATGATGACGACGACGACGAGAGCAGTGACGATGAAGCTCCTACACCACAACGGCCCTCATCAGAAAAGCTCCAGGCTCCACGCCAAGGACCGCTTGCCAAGGGAGTTATGCCGACACCCGACACCATCAGTATTGTACCTCAAGCTTTCGGCGCTATATGTCTCAACAATGCCGGCATGAAGATGTTTCAGCATTCCCGTGCCCTCGAGACCTTCTTTGAGGTATTCGAAAGCCGAGACCATGTCAAGTGCATGATCACCAACCCCGAGTTACCCAATACTCTCGGTGCCACCTTTGATGAACTGGCTCGCCATCACCCCCCTCTAAAGACTGCTATCCTCAATGCCGTTATTGAAATGGTAGCAAGAGTTGGGTACCTCTGCAAGATGGATGCCGAGAACAAGAAGATCGGTACCAAGCTATTTGCCATAGATTCTTCTGGCAGGGTGGCCATTGCTGATGCTAATTTGGTCCCCGCTGTGAATTTGGGCAAGGGTAAAGGAAAGGTCATTGATGATGGCGGCGATGTAGAGATGCAGGATGCTGGCCAAGAACTAGTTGACGTCGCAACAGAGGAGTTGTCATCGGAAAATACCACCCCGAATGCTTCCAATACCCCCTACATTTCCGCAGTCTCGACCTTCCTAAACGCCATATTAGCGAATTCGTCGATACGCTCTGAATTCTGCTCGAGAGGAGGTATTGAGTATGTTCTTGATCTCGCAAATTCGCCATGCCTTTACACGGGGTTTGCCGATAGTCATGCAAGCAAGAATCTCCAGAGTGTGATCGGCGTATTGGCAGAGCACAAACCTCATCTCACGATTCCTTCCTTGCTGAGAAGAGTCCAATCAGCTGCAGATGTTCTTGCTCCTTTCGCCGGCCATACAGATTCTGAAGCGTTCTTCGCACCATTCGTAAATGCTGAATTGAGCCAGACTGCGGACGCTGAGTTTATCTCAAAGGGCACGACCTACGCTAAGGCTTTCGTCAATCTCCACTCTCTGCTTAGAATCCTGCACGCATGCTTCCAAACTGCATCGCATTTCAGTCATCATAGAACTACTAGCACTAGCTTCATCCAAATCAATGTTGGAGATTACTATGTGCACTTAGTTCGCAGCCTTGGGCCTTTACTGGGAGCTTGCATTCAGGAGGATATCATTCTTAAAAACATAGTACCTGCTCACTGGAAGAATCCCGAGGCTTTACTAATCAAGGATCCTGGCTTTGGCGAGCCTACTTCGGAGAACATCTTAGGCACCGAACTGCCATCACCTGCCCCCGAACCAGCAGAGCTTGATACATCCGAAACTTCTCTCTCCACCAATCCGATCAACGGAGACTCGTCAGAACTCGTCGTGAACGATGTTCCGAAGTCTGTTGATGAGGAAAAGGTGCCCGCGAAGTCGGAGCAGAAAAACCCATTCTTCCAGAACTATCGGACAATTAACAGCATGTTGAAGACTAGGAGTATTTCAACATTCTTCCAAACACTTGGCAAAGCTTTAGTCACCAAACGAAACCCCGATGCTTTCCAGAAGCAGAGCCATATGGCTATTGCGGATGCGCTGGCCGAGACCATGCTACTTCAGTTGAGCCGATCGGACAATTCGCCATCTATTGAGAATTTCAAGTATTGGATTAGAATCCTTGCTGTATTGAAAGAGATGCTGGTAGATAGTAAGTACAACGTTTACGGGTTCTGTGCATTGCTAACTATTGTTAGCATCTCGCCACGCCGAGCGACCAACTCAGACTATTACCCTTGTCCTTCAAGCTTTTAAAGAACGTGAAGGCTTTGAATCAGTCAATCAAATTCTTGAGACCTTTACTGCGGAGATTCAATCACGTCCACCTGTCAAGCCTAATAGCCAGGATAAGGAAAGCGTATTGGGGTTCTCCAGAATGGGAACAGGCGATATTCTCTCATTGTATAGCCAGCTTGTGACTGGCAAGAATGTCACCGAGGCTCAGCAAACTGTTGCCATAGCCACCCGAAATGAGCGAGACCGTACTCGTGTCGATAACTTCTCACCTCCCCAATTTCTAGTCGAGTTACGAATGGCGGTTTTACCAGTGACTCGCCGTCTTTGGCAGTCATCGGAGTTTATTGAGAGAGCTCCAGACTCGACATGCGAAAGACTCATTGAAGTGATTCGAATCATCGCTGGCGCGGACAGTGAAGCAAACGCATTGAGACGCTCTGACAAGATTGTCCCACCCTCTAAAGTCCCTCCTAAGACCTTCAAGAGCTCAGACGACCACTTATCTGCTTTGGTAGAGGGACACACTTATGACCGTGAACTCGCAATCGAGGCTCTGTACCGTTGTAATAATAACCTTACATCTGCATCGGAATATTGCCGCGAAATTGTTCAGGGCGAGGGCAGACGAAACCCCGTTCCCGAAGGCGACATTGCCCCTAACCCCGACCCCACCGAAGCATCCAGGCCTCGTACCGGAGGCTCTACTGGAACAAACACTCCAGATAGCCTATACCAAGCTTCGGCGGCTGATTCACGTGCCAATATCCCAACCATCGTCGACTCCTTGAATCAAATTGTCACACCGTCCGGCAATGATGAGCCAGCCGCGCCTCAAAACTTTGATAACTTGCTGAATCAATTTTCTCAAAATACAGAGGTCGCATCACGACCAGGCTCATCAGCGGCACCGGCTCCTAAGGAATCACTTCCAGCAGTCGAAGAATCCAAAACAAAACAAGTCACGGTAGATGACTTGAACGAGGAACGCGAGGCTCTCCGAGAGGACTTGATTGATAAATGTCTCGACGTTATTAATGCCCACGGCGAGGTGACCTTCGAGGTTGCTGACCTAATAAAGACTGTGATCAACAAGTCAGGTGATCCTCCTGGGCAACGAAGGAATGTTGGCACCACTCTTGTTATAGCACTGATGTCGTTTGCTGGCGAGGAAGATCTTCAAGCAGTTGGGAAAAAAATTGCCGCTTACGCCAATCTACTAGCTCTCATGCTTCAGGATAAATTATTTTATACCGAGACTCTTGGAGACCTGAAGGAAAACCTCTCGACATTGCTGAGCTTCATTAGGTTTTCGAATAATCACACATCGGAAGATGAGTCGCCTTGGATTCCCCAAATTTTGCTTGTTATTGAGATGCTGCTTTGCGAAGATGCTCGCCCTCGCAAGACGAGATGGATAACGCCAAGCAGTGAAGATGAAACCATTGAAGGGCCAGTGCTGGAGACAGCTGAACCTTCCGTGCCCGAAGCTGAACGTACAGAACTCTTTGACAAGATCTTGGATATCCTTCCAAGAATTGGCAAGGACGAGGGGCTTGCGCTTGCTGTGCTCCGAGTTCTGGTTATTCTAACCCGTTCGCGGCCCGTGGCTCAAGCTCTGAGTGACAAGAAGAATATTCAGCGTCTGTTTGTCATGGCAAAGCAGTTGGCGGGTGTTGGTTCCTCTCGTATCCAAGGCCCATTGATGCTCATTCTGCGGCACTGTATCGAAGACGATGAAACAATCAAGCAGATTATGCGAGCGGAAATCAAGGCTTGGTTTGAGGGTCCGCGTCAGCAGCGGACCGTCATTACTTCAGTATACCTACAAAACCTTTGCAATTCGGCAGTTCGGCAACCAGAACTATTCGTGGAGGTGACAAACGAGATGGTCAAGTACAATCGCTGGGCGTATACACCCCCAGGCGAAACTCCTAGTCGTCACATGTCTTTGGTCTTGAAGGAGACACCTGTCACAGAACTTTCGAATGGAGCTTCTGATGATCCAGTCTCGCCAACAGTTCACGCTACGGAAGATCTCACTATTCAAGATGTCAAAACATCTACAGAAGGAGATAGTGAGATGCCAGACGTCGCAAAGCCTGCTGCTACTGAGAGCAAACTCCCTGTTGTCGCTCACCCAGATGGAATCATTCATTACCTACTTTGTGAGCTCATTACTTATAAAGATGTCTCAGATGGTCCTGCAATTCCTGCGCCTACGATTCCAACCATCACAGCCGATAAGTCTAATGCTGGCCCAAGCAGTGTTGATACACCAATGATTGGATCTTCTACTCCAGAAGGAGTTTCCCAAGAAACCAAGGACGCCAAACAGACCCCCAAGCAAGAATTCAAGTCCGAAGAACATCCAATGTATATTCACAGATGTTTCATTCTCCAATGTTTGACCGAACTTCTTGCGTCTTACAATTCGACCAAGGTTGAATTCATCAATTGGCATAAACACAAACCAGTCAAGGCCATGACCCCATCCAAGCCTCGCTCAACGGCCGTCAACTACCTTTTATACGACCTCCTTCCGATTGGTACCTTGGAACATCCAGAGACAATCGATTTGCGCAAGCAGCTTGTGACATCAGGCTGGGCAGACTCGGTATTGTGTGCACTCGTTAGTAAAACTGGTGAGCGGCCTGTCGATATGAAGCGGGAACAGTATGACAGCGATGACGAGCCAGATCTGCTACATGTTCGTAAATATGTTCTTGAGAACATCTTGAGAGCATTCGGACAAGCAAGCGCCTCAACCGAACCTCTTGATGTCAAGTACGCTCGCATGCTTGCGCTATCCGACCTCATGTCTCATATAATGAGTGGCAAGGAGAACGCACCACCTGCGGAAGTCAATCTTGCCAATGTTTCTCAGAAGCAACTTCGGCGGATCATGTACGAAAAGGGGTTTATGACGGCATTGACACAATCAATCGCTGAGATCGATTTGAACTTCCCCGGCGCCAGACGTGCTGTCAAATACATCCTGCGACCTCTCAAGACCCTGTCTTCTACTGCTCTCAGCCTCAGTGAACTCGGTCTCATCTCTACCGCTCCTGACAATAATGACGCAGACGAGATCGAATCCGCTAGCTCGGCGTCTGAGATAGAGGATGACCGCGAGGAGACTCCAGATCTGTTTCGTAACTCTACCCTGGGCATGTTTGAGCCTGGTAGAGAAGGCGACTCGTCTGATGATTCCGAAGATGGTATGTTATGAAGTTTTTACTCCTTCCTTTTAGCTAACTTTACTTAGATGACGAAGAGATGTACGAGGGCGAATATGATGATGAAATGGAGTATGAGGAAGACATCGGCGGCGGTGAAGACAACATCAGCGACGAGGACGAGGAAGTCGAAGGCATGGGTCCGATGGAAGGCCTCTCCGGCGATCATGGCCTCGACGTCGAGGTCATTATGGAAGATGACGATGGCGAAGACGACGATGAAGGTGAATCAAATAGCGATGATGATTCTGGTGATTCCGGGTCTGATTTAGAAGATGACGATGCTCGCGTTGAAATCATTGATGAGGCTGGAAACGTCCAAGAGCTAGGCGAAGATGATATGGAGGACTGGGAGAGCGACGATCAGGATGATGATGGCGAAGAGGAAGACTATGAAGGTCAAGCTGCTGATGAAGAAGAACAGGAGCTCCATGAGATGAACGCAATGGACATGGCCAGCGGTCAACTCGGCCACCTTGTTCGTGCCCTTGGAGGCGAAGATGCCGAAGACATGATCGAGCAGATGGAGCAGCAGATGGAGGCCGATGGCATCGATCCAGGGGATGACGAGGATCGCATTGCCGGCGAATATATTGAAGAAGATGATAACGACGGTAAGTGTTAATTCCATAATCGTTCCTAGCCTAGCAGCTTGGCTCAGACAGACTAACTATTGCAAGTCGACGACGAGGATGACGATGATGAGGCGGATGAAGACGATATATTATTCCAGGGAAACTATCCTTGTAAGTTTGCAGTCCTTGCTCCCTGGTGCTCTCTGACAATATATCAGTGGATGGCCCAGGACGGGGTCCGTTTGGGTGGGAGGGTGAAGTTGAGCCTGCTATGGGTGGTCTTCGCCGACACCCTCGTCCTGGAGGCTTCCCCCCATTTCCATTCTTTCCTGGTGGCCGTGACCCGCTAGGTGGTGAGTTACCCGAACATTCGCGACCGCCAATTCTTGCCAGCCCTGCTATGCGGCTTGAACTAGCAAATGCGAACATCACAAGGCTCACATTGCGACTACGGGAATTGGCGGGAGAGATCAGTGCTAATGCTCTTTCAGTACCCTCATACGGCAGATCGCATAGACCAGGTGCTCCAGCTCGCTCTGGCAATGATGGTGTCAACCCTTTACTCCAACGAAACAGCTCTGCACCTATGAGAGGAGACATTGGCTCCAGTGGTCGCCACACATTAGGCAGTTTCATTCAAGGTATCGGAGGACCCAATGAAATATTGGATATCGGAATCAGCGGTCGTCCTTTTGGTGAGGCCGAACGAGCACTTTTTCAAGAAGCAATAAGATCCTTACCAGTCATTCCAGGTACTATCGCACGCAACGGGCAAGCCCTCCAATTTCATATCACGACCGGGCCTGGCCATGAACTACCACGAGACATACAGGCCATGTTCGGTATGCGACCTAGCCCACGATACGACGGTCGTCACGCTACGGACCCTGGAAATTCGGCTTTCTTCACACCTCTCTCTACGAAGGTTAGATGGGACGAGGAAGCCAAGCTGCTATTCGGTCCCACCGTTGCTGAGAAGGCTGCAGATCTCTACAATGCCATCCAAGCTGTCTTAGTTCCTCCTGCCATTGAAGCCGACAAGGCCATCAAGGCCGCGGAAGCTGAAGAAAAGCGTAAGTCAGAAGAGGAAGCTAAGAAGAAGGCTGAAGAGGAGAGGATTGTTCGTGAAGCAAAGGAGGCTGAGGAAAAGGCCGAGAGAGAAAAGAAGGAGGCCGAGGAACGGGAGACCGCCGAGAGAGCTGCTGCTGAAGCACTTGCTGCGCGAGGCCCCGAGTCAGAGCAGGAGGCTAATTCAGTTCAAGAGGCTGCTGAGGCAATGGAGGGCGTAGAGACCGAAAATGCCGAGACTACCCCAGAAGGTCAAGGCACACAGGGCGAGGAGACCCCAGCAGCAGATCGTCCGCGAGTTACGACTGTCATTCGCGGTAACCCTTACGACATCACAGATCTTGGGATTGATCCCGAATTCCTTGCCGAGCTACCAGAAGAGATTCGGGAGGAAGTCATCATGTCGGCTGTTAGCGAGCGACGTTCAGCAGCTGCAGCAACTGGCGCTCAACCATCGGATATCGAACAAGAGTTTTTAGATGCCTTGCCCGCTGATATCAGAGAGGAGATCATGGCACAAGAACGACAAGACCGCCGTCGCCGTGAGCGAGAGGAGCGTAATCGCCAAGCCACCGTTGCCAATGGTGGAGCTCCCAGTGCTGGTGAGATGGATGCTGCAAGCATTCTAGCTACGTTACCTCCGGCATTGCGTCAACAAGTTTTGATGGAGCAAGACGAGGACATGCTTGCCTTACTTCCTGCAGATATTGCTGATCAAGCACGTGCTGCCCAGAGAGATCATCCTGCTCATCAAGGAAGAGTTCCAGGTGGATTTGCTCGACGTGCAGCTCCTCCTGTTGCCGGTCAAGACGCCAATGCCGAACGACAACCTCGACGAGTGGTGGTGCAGATGCTTGACAAGCCAGGAATCGCTACCCTCTTACGTCTGATGTTCATTTTCCAACAAGGCAGTCTACGAAATACTCTGAACACGGTTCTCCAAAACATCTCACACAATCGACACAACCGGAATGAGGTACTCGGCACGATTCTTCATATCCTCCAGGATGGTAGCTTTGATATGTCTGCGGTTGAACGAAGCTTTACTCAGCTTTCATTGAGAGCAAAGCAACCGTCATTGAAGGAAAAGGACCCCAAGACCCCCACACCACTCAAGCGAACCCTCACTGGTCCCAGCACCACGAGTTCAGTCACTCCGACCAATTTTGAGGCATCTCCGCTGATGGTGGTTCAACAATGTCTGTTATCTCTGGTTTTCCTCACGAGTGCCAACCCTCATATTCCAGCATTCTTCCTTACCGAACACGAGCCTACTGGTGGTCTTAAGCGCAGCTTGAGCCGCAAGGGCAAGGGAAAGGAGAACAAGGCCTCGAGATATCCTCTTAATTCATTGTTGACATTACTCGATCGCGAGTTGATAATGGAGAGCTCTTCTGTTATGGAGTCATTGTCAACACTACTTAACATGACAACTACCCCACTTCAGGCTTTACAACGAAGACAGAAAGAGGCGGCTGGAGAGGGCAAGAAGGAGGAGACAGCAGAGGCAGTTCCCACAGCTGCTGATACGGCGGTGTCTGTCACTACACCGGAGCCTACGACAAGCGATGAGCAACATTATGATGCACAGTCAGATCCGACAATGGACAGACTTCTCGCTGAAGCCGAGTCATCTCCAACACTGCCTCCTGATGAAGGCGCTGAGCCATCGACTTCTACGGAAACCCCAGCTGCTCCGTCAGAATCAACTTCTAAGGAAGCCGCAAAGGAGCCCGAGAAGAAGCTACAACGCCAAATGGTCCCTCCAGTCGTCCCAGAACATAATCTGCAATTGGTGATCAACATCTTTGTTGCTCGTGAATGCAGTTCAAAAACATTCAGAGAGACTCTGTCAACAATCAAGAACCTTTCTGCCATTCCAGACGCTAAGGCCGTCTTTGGACGAGAACTCATCTCAAAGGCTCAAGGACTTGGAGAGATCATCCTTGTCGATCTTCAAGATCTTCTTCCACAAATCGAGAAGGCCACAACAGGCACTGAGATCCAGGGTGTAGCACTCGCCAAGTTTTCACCAGGTGGCTCAGATCAAAACAAGTTGCTTCGCGTCCTTACCGCACTTGACCATCTTTTCGACCCCAAGCGTGACAGGAAGGATGCATCTGAGGTTGATAGTGAAGGTGAATCATCTCAATTGAGTGAGAAGCAGGACCTCTTGTCTTCTCTCTACGAGAATTCTACCTTTGGACCGATGTGGGAGAAGCTCAGCGAGTGTTTACGTGCTATTCGACAACGTGAGCATATGCTCAATGTTGCCACTATCCTTCTTCCGCTCATTGAAGCATTAATGGTGGTTTGCAAAAACACCACACTTAAGGAGAAGAGCTCACAGACTAGCAAGGAGATGTTGTTGACCAGTCCCCCACCAGAATCGCGAATGGAGAGCTTGTTCTTTACTTTCACCGAGGAGCACCGGAAAATTCTCAACGACCTCGTACGGCATACACCGAAGCTCATGTCGGGTACTTTCTCTCTCTTAGTCAAGAACCCCAAGGTTCTCGAGTTTGACAACAAGCGCAACTACTTCACTCGTAGCATTCATGCCAAGGCCCCCAACGGTCGTCAATCACATCCTCCGCTTCAGCTGTCTGTTCGCCGAGACCAGGTCTTCCATGATTCCTTCAAGTCTCTCTACTTTCAAACCGGCGATCAGATGAAGTACGGCAAGTTAAGTATTCGATTCCACGGTGAAGAGGGTGTTGATGCAGGTGGTGTTACTCGCGAATGGTTCCAAGTGCTTTCGAGACAAATGTTTGACCCAGGATACGCTCTGTTCATTCCTGTGTCATCTGACCGAACCACATTTCACCCCAATCAGCTGAGTAGCATCAACGAGGAGCATCTCATGTTCTTCAAGTTCATCGGTCGCATCATTGGCAAGGCTCTTTACGAGGGTCGTGTCTTGGACTGCCATTTCAGTCGTGCTGTGTACAAGCGCATTTTGGGCAAACCTGTCTCAGTGAAGGATATGGAGTCTCTTGATCCTGAATACTACAAGTCTCTTGTCTGGATGCTTGAGAATGATATCACTGACATCATCACGGAGACCTTCTCTGTTGACAACGACAAGTTTGGTGTTGTTGAGACCATTGACTTTATAGAAAATGGCCGCAACATTCCTGTCACTGAGGAGAATAAGCACGAGTACATTCGCTTGATGGTGGAGTGGAAGCTCACTGGTTCTGTTAAAGAGCAGTTGGACGAGTTCTTGAAGGGTAAGTTGATTTTGCTATCATCCTGTATCCTCTACTAATTTCTTTCAAGGTTTCCATGATATCATCCCCGCTGAGCTCATCGCAATCTTCAACGAGCAAGAATTGGAGCTGTTGATCTCCGGATTACCCGAAATCGAAGTTGACGACTGGAAGAGTAACACTGAATACCACAACTACTCAGCATCCTCTCCGCAGATCCAATGGTTCTGGCGAGCCGTTCGTTCATATGATAAGGAAGAGCGTGCCAAGCTGCTGCAGTTCGTTACAGGAACTAGCAAGGTACCGCTGAACGGTTTCAGGGAGTTGGAGGGTATGAATGGCTTCAGTCGATTCAACATCCATCGTGATTATGGTAGTAAGGAAAGGCTGCCAAGTTCGCATACATGCTTTAACCGTAAGTTTCCCTCGCCGTCTCCTGTCATCACATACTAACATTCATTCTGCAGAACTTGATCTTCCTGAATATGAAAGCTACGAGTCACTCCGCTCGCATGTCCTCACGGCCATCACCGCGGGAAGCGAGTACTTTGGTTTCGCATAGACAAGTATCAGATTTCAACATTTCACAACACCCTTTTCATCATAACGAACATCATGCATTGGCAGGCCTTGATAAGCATTTTCGAACGGCGTCCTATTGATACAAAGTTTTTACTTCTCGACATGTATTTGCGATCAGATTAACTGGTTGGGTGTTCCTTCATTCATTCAATTCAGGTGTGCATAAGTGCGTTGCTTCTTGGGGGTTTCATCGAGGAAGTGCAGGTCCTTTGTTGATTCTTCTGAATGCTAATAGGCTGGGGAATGGAAGGAACGGGATGCGATGGAGGAATGGATGTTTGTAAAAAATAGATAATAATGCCATCATAAATTGATGCATTGGCAATATCGAGGAGATGGCAAGACTAATTGCTTCTAAATTAAAAGTATTTATTGTATGCTGGACTTTGGTGAAGGTGAGCGAGCGAGCGAGCGAAGTCAGACAATGTAACCTTACTCGATCGGACAGCTGACTAACCAAGCAACCCCACACCCGCTTTTGGCATAGCGTCTCAAAAACCGTAGTGCCACCCCGCTAAAACTTTTTATGGCAGCGGACTCGAGTATCATTTAAACCGACAGCCTACACTTTTCCCACCTCACCTCACACCACCATATCTCATAAGTGCTAGTTGTACCTATATTCTGCCTATTCCACGATATCTTCTTCTTCTGCCCGCCACAAAGGGAAAGAAAGTCGGGATAAAGGAAAAGAGAGGAGAGAAGGAAGGAAGGAAGGAATACAGACGGAGTAATGGCGACGAATTCGATCAAGTTGCTTACGGGCAATAGCCATCCGCAGTTGGCGAAGCAGGTTGCTGCGAGGTGGGTTCTTTTTTTCTTCTTTTTCTATGGTATTTTGGGGCGTGTGGATGTGGAGGGTTGGGAAAAGAGGGAAGGGGAATGGAAGGAAGCATAGCTGATACAAGAATTACAGGTTGGGCATTGATCTCGCGAAGACGATGAGTCTGAATTATTCGAATAAAGAGACTAGCGTTACGGTCGGAGAGAGTGTCAGGGATGAAGATGGTATGTTGGCATTCCCTTTCAATTGCTCTATATCCCATCCCATTCCACGCCCCAATTCCTCCACGTCACAAAAGGAAAGGAAAGGAAAGGAAGCAAGAAGAAAAGGAAGAAGAAAAAGAAAGAAGCTAACAGCTTCCCCCAGTATTCATCCTCCAATCCACGGCCCCGGGCGACATAAACGACGGGCTCATGGAACTCCTAATCATGATAAACGCCTGCAAAACCGCCTCGGCACGCCGCATCACAGCCGTACTCCCGAACTTCCCCTACGCGCGCCAGGACAAGAAAGACAAATCGCGTGCTCCGATTTCCGCGAAGCTGATTGCCAATATGCTGCAGATCGCGGGGACGAACCATGTTATCACGATGGATCTGCATGCGAGTCAGATCCAGGGCTTCTTTAATGTGCCGGTAGATAATCTGTATGCGGAACCTAGTACGCTGAGATGGATTAGGGAGAATCTGAATGTGGCGGACTGTGTGATTGTTAGTCCGGATGCTGGGGGTGCGAAACGGTTAGTCTTTTTGCTGTTTGTGGATCGGTTTCTTGGTTTTTATTATCACGCCTTTTCTTTTCGTTTTCTTCTGGTTGCATATGTTCATGTGGAAATGGAAGTGAAGGAGTAAGAATCCACCAACCAAGAAACTCACTAACACCCCCTCCCAGCGCAACATCAATAGCAGACCGCCTGGACCTCCCTTTCGCGCTCATCCACAAAGAGCGCGCGCGCCCCAACGAAGTATCGCGCATGGTGCTCGTCGGCTCCGTATCCTCGCGGGTCGCGATCCTCGTAGACGACATGGCCGACACATGCGGCACTTTGGTCAAAGCTGCCGAGACGTTGCTGTCGCACGGCGCGAAGGAAGTGGTTGCCATTGTCACGCACGGGATTTTGAGCGGGAATGCGATCGAGACGCTGAATAAGAGTGGACTGAGCAGGGTTGTGGTTACGAATACGGTGCCACTGGGCGAGAAAGCGGAGAGTTGTAAGTTGTTAAGGGTTATGGATATTAGTGCGACGTTGGCGGAGGCGATTAGGAGGACGCATAATGGGGAGAGTGTGAGTTTCCTTTTTACGAATGCGCCTTAGCTAGGTTGTAGGTGGGAGCTGAGGGGGTTGGTAAGAAAGGGGGGCGAGGTGGGGGGAAAGAAAAGGAGAGAGAGAAAGCGAGGGCGTTTGGTGTACATTGCGGGGCGGTAAATATTTCGCGGTTCAGCTATCGTACTTAGGTACACACATGCAAAAAAGCAGTATTTGATAGATAGCAATTAGTCTGGAAAGAAAATGCTCATATAGTAGCACTTGATTTTCACATCTGGATATAGCTCTGCTTAACGTACCAAGGTTGTATTGCGGAGGGAAATTACAATGCCGAATCATAGCGCAGATGAATAGAAGTCTTCACCTCACATCAAACCAGATCGTCACGCCAGGTTACCCGATAGATAGCATGAGACTTTCAATCCTAAAGTCACATACAACACAAAGGGCAATTCGAGTGAGGGCTTATAGGTTGGTCAATTCAATTTTACTTTTCTTTCTTCGTGGATAGACGCCTAGCTAGGTAACATGGGCATCAAAAAAGTGCAGACCTTGGGAGAAGCAGAAGCGAGATCTGGTTTATCCCATCCCATAACCCCTTTATTTCATGATGGTATGCTTATGCTTATGCCGGAAAAATCAAACCTACATCAGACCGAAAGCCAAAAGCCCAGGTCGAGTATCTACTTGCGCATGGATGAAGCACGACGCTTGCGGGCATCGGCCTTGTGGGCCTTGGTCTCGGAGACACGCTTGGCGAGGATGGCGGCGTATTCGTTCTGTAGAAATTTTAGAGTTGAATTAATATGGTAGGGAAGGTAGGACATACGGCAGCATCCTTGGTCTTCTCAGCGTTACGACGCTTGAGGGCGATACGGTGACGCTTGTGTTGCAGACGCTGGGGAGTAACCAGACGCTGAATCTTAGGGGCCTTGGTGTATGGCTTCTTGCCCTCACCCTTTGGCTGGACCTCGCGACGGATAACGAACTTGCGGACCTAAATTTTGACAGCACTTCGTCAGCAAAGTACTCATCTCACACTCTGCGCAAAGCGCAGGCGATGAGGATATACGGGTTGGTACGTACATCGTCATCCTTGGTGAGGCCGAAGAACTTTCGGATCTTGGTGGCCCGCTTGGGACCAAGACGCTTGGGGTGCACGACGTCTGTCAAGCCGGGAATGTCGGCGTCGCCTTGCTTGGCGATGCTGAGAGCCAGCACGGACAGATCCATGGCGACGATGCAGCCACGGACAGACTTGCGCTTGCGCTCACCAGTGCGGCGGGGGCGGTAGCAGGAGTGGCCGTCGGAGAGCAGGAGACGGACACGCGTAGGGTGCATGACTCCTTGCTTCATGGGGAAACCTTGCTTGTCGTTGCCGCCGGTGATTCTGAAGATGTAGCCCTTGAACTCGTCGCCAACGCTGTCTCCTGGGACTTCGGCGCCCATTCTGTAGAATATATCAGCCCTGCCTCATCGTATGGCTTTTGCGACGAAGCGCGTAGCGTAGCGTACCTCTTGTCCATGAAGATGCGCAATTTCTTCTCATCTTCGATCTCTACCAGCTTCTGGCTGCCATTGGCAGGCTGGGGATTGTTAGTTTATTATTCATTCGTGAGGTTCGGAATGGAGTCGAATCGAGTGGAGAAGGAGAGGGAGCTTACGAAGGAGATGTTCTATGCGAATATGTTAGCTATTATCTCGATTGTAATGGCAGGTTGTATTGTATTAGGAGTACTTACCAACTTCATGGTTGCGTTGTTGTCGTTGTCGTAGGTTGTTCAATCCGATTTCGTGTAAATTTCAAATGTGGGAATTTTTACCTGGTCGTGCACGCTAACGATTTAAGGTTACCGAGCACATGACCAGGACCAAGTATAATCTCGGTCATGTGATTAATTTACCTTCACATGGATCTGATTGAGAAATAATCTTCACAAAAGGCAGTTTTTCATCGTTTTAAATAAGTGTCCTTTAAATTTGCAAACTTGTAAAGATCCTTTCACGATGAGTTCAGTCCCTTTGCACGCGTCGCCTTTAGTCTCCCTTCTTCCCGAAAACTCATCTCGAAATACTCTCCCTCAACTGCTCCAAACCCCCTCCGGCCTGGCACTGCTGGAACTCCAAGGAACAATCAATCTTCCCGATCAACCTGAAGAATCTACGGAATCTCAATTGCCAGGATGCCAGCAAACGCCTATCGGGCGTCTCGTATTCCCAGATTACGATCCTAAAGACGCGTCGAACACAGCATGGATGAAGCGCGTCTATCTCTACGTGGGAAAGCATCAAAGGCTCACGGGAGAAGTCAAGAAGCTTCCGAAAGCCATTGCGGTTATCAGGAAGCGTATAGACGGGTCGGGCCAGCAGATGGATCTAGACATGGAGGAGGGACAGCAGAGCGATGAGTTAGAGATTGTGGAGATTATCAAGCACAAGATTCTGTTTTCCACTCGACCGGAACCAGTCGGGACTTGGGCTGTAGGAGATTCTATTTGAGCCTCCCACATTACAGTTGAGGCTCTTCCAATAGGTATGGTCGTGGTGATGGTGGTGGCGGTTAGATCGACAGTGGGGGTGTACCCCCTTACCCCTCCATGCCTTCTTCACACCTCACTTCTCCTCCCCAGCAAACACGATAAAGCCAAAGATGCCCATCTCACCACCCGAACAACACCATGTCCCCCATCCCACCCCCCACGTCCCCAACTCTCCCCTTCCCGTACTAATCTACCGCTCCGCCATCCCCCTCCCAGCCAGCCCCGCGCTAGTATGCTCAACGATCGAGCCGCACCACTGGCTTAAAGGCGGGATATTCAAGCACTACCCCACGCATCATTTCCATTCCGTCACGCATGAATGTTATGCTGTGTTTAAAGGGCATTCGAAACTATTGCTTGGGCAAGGACCGTTAGATGTAGATGGTGATAAGGGTGAGGATGGGCTGGTTGTGGAAGTAGCGGAAGGCGATGCTATTGTGCTACCGGCTGGAGTGGCGCACTGTTCTTTGGAGAGTTCGAAGGATTATGAGTATGTGGGATTGTATCCTGAGGTGTGTTACTTACTCACTTGCCTGTTGCCTTGTTGGGCCTGAATGGAGGGGATCTGATCTGATCCTGAAAATAATAGGGCAGTCCGCATTGGGACAACAACTTCTGTAGAGCGGGCAAAGAAGAAACGATGCAGAAGGCGCGGAACGCCAGGACTGTTCCGGTGCCGGATAGTGATCCTGTGTTTGGGGTTGGGGGGCCGTTGGTGGGGATTTGGGAGGGAGCTTTGGAAAGTAGGTAATGGGATGGTAGAATCTCGGATTCGGTTTCGAAGCAGCCTTTTTTAATACTTTGCGATGTATCGACACATACATCTCCCCTTGTTACCTCTCTACATCCCTCATTTACGTTCCTTACAATAATCATCTGCTGCACGAACAAACACATGGTACCTGTATGTCACAACCATCAATCACTCCACACTACTCAATGGGTCTCTCCTAATTTATTCATTGATGCATCGACGTATTATATCATTTCTTCATTTCATCCTCTGCCACCTGATTGAATCTACAGTCATAGTTTCTCCAGCACCAAATACTGCACCCCATCCCTCCGTCCATATCCTACCTCGCGCCAGGTCATCTACCTGCTGCTCTAGGATAGCCATCTCATGTCCATGCCTTGCCATATCACGACCCAGTCTTGCCGTGTTCTGTGCCATGTCCTGCTCTAGAGCTGCCAGCTGCTGCCAGATGAGGGCTATAGTATCGGGCTTGGAAGGAGAGTGTGGGGGTGAAGGGGTATGTAATGGGTCTTGGTCTTGGTTCTATAAATTAGCTAAGTGTTAGCAGATATATCTTCATATATAAAAGCTTAGAGCTTGGAGTTGGGGTGTTATGGTGTGGTGTAGAGTTCCCTTGATAGGAGCAGCAGTGGTTTGCGTTTTGGGGTCCATGCCTTTGGGATTTTCGATTGTTTGTAGGGTGCCTGACTCTGAGGTTAGAGATCTGAGTAGTCATGTGTTGTATTTGGATATGATTTTCGAGGTATCTGCAGTCTCCGAAACTAGAAGAGAACATAATAACGCCTTATCTACAATTCAATTGAATGAATTTTCTTCCATATGGTGTGTATTTCATCCTACCATTCACTGACCAGTCGCACGTGTCATGTGTCGTCGTTGTATGTGTCGCTGACTAACGCTAGAGACATTTGGAGTATTGTATATTGAATCCCAACCTACTTCTTTCCAAATTTCAACCTGCAATTTTGACATCAGCATCAGTGTCTCCCAAAGCTTCGAGTACGACGCCACTCCGTACTACCAATCGCAAACCCAGAACAATTCTGGTAGATACTCAAGGCTTTCCACCGTCTATTGCTATCGTTCTCATACATCTCGAGACGCTGCTCGTGGGTCCTGCACCACCACCTTCAATTCACCCCCGGCTTTGCCTTTGCTCTTCAGAGTCGTTTCTATTGCCCTCTTCATCATGAGTATGCCGGTTTCTCGTCGTTCTAGCCGCAGAAAAGCCCCAAAAGCAGAGCTGAAACCAGAGTTGGCGGTTCCACTGGTTCCAGAAAAGCCAAAATTTGGAGAGATGTTGAGCTCGGAGCTGTGGACTATCATATTTGAAAGCTTGGTAGGTCCTTTCTCTCCCTACTATCCTGTCTCGAATATCCCGCTTTCCGCCTTGGGTGTTTGAAGCTCGCCTCTTCGATTAATAACATGACGCACCTTTGTTATCTTGAAAGCTTCGCTAATCCCATATGCTTTGTATAGAAGAGCGACTTGTCGTTGGGTAAAGGTATACGCCTAGTATCTCAGCGATTTCATGCCCTTACTACGCCACTTCTTTATCGAGACTACCCTCAGCTTTCGAGTCAACTCATAACTAGTCGGCCAGGCCCTATCGCTTCACGGGTAGTTGCTCATATTAAAGCACACACGAGGGTTATCTCGATTATTCAGCCATTGAACTGGTATCGAGTTGTGAAATTCCTTTCTGAATGCAATCAACTTCAACGATTGAAATTGAAGTACGTAAAGCAGCGTTGTGTTGAGTCTGTCTTACTTCTCATTTCATGCTTCTGACATATCATTTTAGAATGGATCTGATATCTCCAGGCGACCCCCTACCTACTGCGGTACAAGTTGCCCTCCGTCAAACATGGCACAATGTTCGGCTACACTTTTCTACCCAATACGCTGATCTCCAAACCATGAAGAAAACCCTTGCAGTGTTGGAGTCAATACCGCCTATGAACCTCGCGTCGCTCGTATTCCATAAATACCCACTGGATTCGCGGATTACTGCTAAGCTCAATGCTCTATTGGTCTCATCAAAGAATCTCGAGGAGCTTTGTATGCGTCCTGGGTGGCATTTCTCCGCTATCCACGGACGAATGCCTCCGATAAAGCTTCTGATCCTACAGCAGGAGAAGTCATCGACACCTGACCATGAGTGGCCATACACATCCGAACAAGTTGTTGAGATTTGGGATTTCTCGCAATTACATGACCTACGATTGATGAGTTTTGAAGCTCGATCTTTTGCCAAAACTGTTCTACCAAAATCATTAGTTTCTCTTCGAAAGCTCTCTATCAGACTGAGAGTTCCAACCCAGGCAGCTGATATCCAAACGGCGAAGGACATCTCAAAGTTCATACAAGACATTCCTCACCTAGAAACACTCGAATTCACAGATATTCTCCAAACTTATATAGGAGATTCCCTGAAGCACCAGAAAAGCTTGCGACACCTGAAACTGTCTAGTGGAGGTAACTTTGATTCGTGGATTGGCCCCGAGGGACTTCGAAAGATTCAAAGCTCATGTCCTCTTCTGGAGAGCTTGTTTCTTTGTTTACATTTTCTACGTGAAGAAACAGCTAATGAGGTAAGCCCCGACGATATTGTATTAAAACAATGCAATTACTCATGCAACTTGGTTAGGATTATTTGCCCAACTTATGCGAAACGTTCTCCTCATTTAGGAACCTCCGGGGCCTCGTTCTCATGTGCACAGCAGATCACGCGGAAAGTCTTTGGGAACAGAAATTTGGAAGCAACCTCAAGGATGCGATGTGCTTGCGAAAAGAAGGGTGGCGATTTGAAGATATAAAAATCTCCGTGGGAACAGCAACTATGGTCATCTATTCTCTAGCTCTGTCACCTACCTCCGGACCAATTCTGGTTTATCAAGTCGCAGAGGCACTGGCCTGACCATATCCACGTAAACAGAGTACATCCTGGAACCATATATCTCACACCAATTCTACCTCCCTGCAATATTACCCATCCATTTAACAAATAAACACTTCCACACAAGACACATCCCGAACCCGAACTTCACTAACATTTCACTTCAATTTACTTTATTTCAACACCACGGATTTCCCTCCCTTGGGGTTAAAACATCGCCGCTCACCGACCACATAAACTTCCGGCAGCTATCATCCAGATATATCTCTTGTTGCATAAGAGCTCGACTTGACTTTACTTCCTCTGCTCTAACTGAAATGGAGTGTTTAGCTCACCAAGTAGATAGGTACCATAGTAGGATTGATATGGAATATAGTAATAGTAAAGTATGTTTAGTCATAAAATTCCTTCGCGTCTACTTTACAGACTACTCACCCATACATCACCAGATTCCATCCTTTCATCCAAACCCATAACCTACGGCATCAAAAGCACCTGTTTCCCCCACCCCCTCTCCCTCCTCGCCATCTCCATCCCCTCCTCCACACCCTCCAACCCAAACCGCCCCACCGTCCTCATCCCCGACTCCCGCTCCCCCAGCTTCAGGTTCCCCTTCTCCACCATCTTGATAAGCCTCCCCACCATCTCCCGACTATACATCAGCCATCCCTGGATCCTCAAGCTCCGCATCATCAACCCCAGATAATCAATCTCCACACTCCCATAAATGCCCCCCGCGAAACAAGCCCGCCCAAAGGGTCGCAGCGCGGCCATGACGGCGGCGATGTGTGTGGATTTGGCGGCGGCGGCGGGTGAGAAGTCGAGGAATGCGTCGGCGCCTTTGCCTTTGTTGCGGGACGCGGCGATCATGGCTCGGGTGTCGGTTTCTTTATCCCCTGCTAGGATTATTGTTTCAATGCGTCCGGTGTGAGCGAATGTTTTCTTTAGGGCTGAGAGTGTGGCTTCATTGCGACCGCATGCTACGACTGTAGCGCCCATTGCGAGGGCTGTCGTGACAGCACCGCCTCCGAAACGACCGGTGGCTGGGGCGATGATGATAGTTTCTCCTGGCAGGAGATTAATTTCCGCAAGGCCGCCAAACGGGGTTAGATAAGCTGGGTATTCTGATCAGTTTGCAATCCCTCCCATCATATTTCATTTACGTTTCCGTTTCTGTTTTTTCCTTTTCCTTTTCTTATCTTGAAGTGGTACTTGACGTGGTATCATAAAGTACATACCGGGAATTGCACATAAATCCTCAACACTATACCCCATCTCCCCACACAGCAGCCCCTCATCAAGCACAAAGCAATTCTCCAGCGGAAACCTCGCGTACTCGGCAAACGAGCCATTCCTCCACTCGCCCTGCATGAGTTTCATAGCCTGGGCATCCCCGCCATGCATGCCCATCAGGATGCCCACATCCGGATCATCGCGCGCGCGGACCGTGATGTCGCAGAACACCAACTGGCCCTCACTCAGCACCGTGGCGTCGCTGCCGACGGCGTGCACGCGACCGATGGTGTTGGCGCCGGGGACGAGCGGCAGGGAGTGTGCGTAGGGCGCTGTGCCGTCGAGGACGGAGGTGAGGTAGGAGAGGATGTAGGTGCTGAGGACTTTTACGACCACGGACCCCGGGACGGCGGCGGGGATGGGTATCGTGCGGAGGGAGAGGGGGGATGTTTTTGAGGTTAGGAGGAGGGCGCGTTGTGTGGACATTGTTGTGGGGTTGCTCGATCACTTACTTGTTGTCAATACTATAAGTGTTGGTATGGTGATAATTGCAACCCGGTGTTTAGAAAAAGGGGAATGCCATTTCTTTATGTATCTCAACAACGTACATAATTTGTAATACAAGTAATATTGATATGGGGACGGACTCCGACGGAGTGAAAGTCAGGCATTCCGATGAGCAAAAGTCGGAGACGGGAATTCCGTTCAAGAGTTAAAGGCTCGTACTACTGGAAAGTTGGTCATCAGGGGTACTAATGGCGATCTATTTTATCGTTCACTGGCTGCTTATACGACAGACGCATCGGAATTAATATCGTTCGGTGACAAACTTTCGAGGTACCACTAGTACTCCGTGCGAATCTTAGTGTCTAGCCCTAAAGGAGTGGCTGTTATAACCAACCCAGAGGATTTTGAAACAGGAAATTCAATAGAACGAGTTGCACTTGCAATCCAACAGGACGTATTTTGATGCATATCGAGGTAATTACAGATATTTTTAAAGACAAGATGATGCATGTATAACTTCTTGCTGATTGTATATCCCTATACCTCCTGACTCTTCGGAGTGACCAGTGAAGAAACATGCAGCTTCTCCCTCGACTTGCTGAACAATCTTTCAGAAGCAACCAACAGCCCACTAGGCTTCCCCTCCTGTTTCTCTCTCTCTGTTTCTCCCTCTGCGCTCTTCCTCTCCCCCCCCTTAACCTTCGCGCCCTTGAAAATCGCATCCCTCATCTTAATATTCGCCACGTGCACAACGCTTTGCATATGCCTCAGACTCGGGATCCCAGGCGGGAACACTAGATACAGCTTTGAACTCTGCGCCTCGTCGGGATGGAATTTATCATGGAAGTCTTTCTTCCCTGCTACATGCAGGCCCTGGAATATCATCTTGTGCACTTTCCGCGATATGCTCTTCAGGGACTTCGGCATGCCGTGGATCTCGCCCAAGTCGTTGAGAGGCTCGTAGCCGAGACTCAGGTAGGAGATCTTGGCGGTGTTGAGAAGGGCCATGGCGCCGTAGAGGAGGAGCTCGCTGATGCCTCTTGGGGCACCCGGGGAGGCCACATAGGGGTCGAGGTGGTAGCCTTTGTTGGAGCCGAGGATGCGCAGCGCGGCAAAGCCGTTGGGGACCCCGTTGCGGTCTTTGGTGTAGATGTATGTCATGAGTTCTGGCATGGCGAAGGGATTGTAGACGGTGATGTATGCTTGTGGGAGCTTGGAGTCATTGCGATGGTCGCGCCATTCTTCGTAAACGTTTACGAGCTGTTGTTGAAGCGCGGCGTTTTTGCCCAGGAGAGGCGTGTAGACTTTGAGGGTAAGGCCTTCTTTCTTGGGATCGAGGAGATTGCGGCTTGTTCGTGTTATGGACTTGCCAGCGTTGCCGTGGAGAACGGGATTGTTCATGGGGTTCAGGACTCGTTCCGTGGCGAAGCACATTGTAGTCCATTTCTGCGTTCTGATGTATTCGACAAATGTCTCGCCGGCTCCCATGAATGCAATTCCTAGACCTGCTTTCTTCCGGAACTTTTCAAACTCGGTGAGGATTTTGGGGAAGAGACTTGGTGGACAAAGTGGATCTCCTCCCACGACTGCAATCTTATTCTTCGCTTTGTAGTAGAGAGCGGCCGTTCGGTCTTTCGTGATGTAGAATGTGTAACTCGGGTCGAGGACCCCCATGTGTGAGACTCTTCCATAACGTCCAATGAGTTCTTGAAGGGAAGCAAGAGCGGTGAAGTCGTTTAGATCAAAGATCTCTCGAATTGTCGTTTTGGGGTGGTGCTGGACGACATCGGAAGAAGTTGACGTATCAGCCGAACCGCTGTCGTTGGTTAACAAAGATGGTATTCGAGAGAGAACAGTAAGTTCTTGTTCAATTGAGGCATCCGTTGAATCTGTAATGGGGTTGGTGATGTTGGGTGATGGCAATTTGACGAATGTAACTCTGTCAATCAAGTTCAACGACTCTTTCAGAGAGTATGGGTCTTGCACCAGGCCATTTGCAAGGTCACTGCCGAGTTGCTCCGAGAAGCTTAGCTTGATTTCTGCAGGCGGTTTGGGTGCGGACGAGCGAGAAGCTTTCTTGGTTGCATCCTTCTTTGCTTTCTTTGCTTTATTGTTGAGTTTGACCTGCGTAGGGTCTTGAATACATGGTGGATCCGCCATTATGACTGTTGCTTAAGAATGTGGATGTAGCGACGATACGAGGATATGGCTCGGTGAACTTGGGTGGGTGGTTGACCTTGCAAACGGATCGACGAGATTAGACTGGGGTGAACTATCAGATAGAAAACAAAAGGACAGTTCCCTTGAGTTCTCTGGTCTCTTTAAGAAATCCTCAGTCGAGAATGGATCGATGATTCAGAGCGACCCTAAGAACACCCTTCTGAATATGAATCTTACCCCTGTGAATCATGAATTAAAGGTCCCGCTTCATGAATCGTCCCTTATGCTCTGAATCCGAAGCCGAATAAAGTTGATCTATCTGTTCATCGAAGAGTGATGCTGAACGAGGTTCCGATCTGAGTGTGTTTAAGGAAAACGAGATATAGAGAAGAATGGGGACCCAAGGGAATGATTAACATTAGAGTATCTTGAATGAGATGAAGATTTAAAGGCTACCACAGACTTCTCATGAAACGAGAGTCATACAAGAAGAGGCTTGTAAATTTGCACTGCCGGATCTTGTGACAAGGTAATCGACAGCACTGCGGATTGTGGATTGACCTATCACATCGGCTTCTGCCTTTAGAAGACTACATTTACTCACCAGATACGGCACAACTACATGCCCGAATCACACCTTCGAGTACTTTAAGCTTCATTGCTAAGCTTTACCCGCAATCCATGAAGGGCCCTTACAGGTGCAGCTAATGTGGGGGGAGGAAGAATGGATAAGTGCTTACTCGCTTTTTCTGAAAGATGACAGTTGATGATTGAGTAACATAGAACAAGTATTACCCCCGTTATTGTCAGGCTTAAAAAGGACGAGAAGGACGGCTTGCGTGGTCGTGGCGGCTGAGTGCAGGCAGCAATACGAAGCTATACCGAAATTGCCGAAATCACCGGATTCTCTCCTGTAGAAATGTTGGATAGGCTAACCTAAACACACGAATCGAGCTTTGTTATGGCAAGAATCAATTGTTATCTTTAAAGCTTGCACCAGCTTCTGAGTAAGCCTTAATAATGCGGGGGAAAATAAGGTGGTGGTGGATACCCAAGCCTCAATGAGAATTACCCTTTTAGGCCGAAAATAAAGATTTCCTGTCATCTTCACATCCCCTTAATTGCAGAGTGCCTATGAAAAGGTCATGGCATGCATATCTAAGAGAGGGCTGAGGATTGTGCTGGGGTACAGGAAAGGCCTAGATAGGGAATAATTCGTAACTGTTGATCGATTGTAGGTTTCACTCCATGGCTTATTTTTTCCATGTCAATGCCCAAGGTGACAAGAGCTAAGGTGGTGAAGACGAAGTACAGAAATAATGGCGCATGCACGTGATGTACCGGTGGATCTATGCACGTGCACATGATCCAAAGCCTCGCCTCGCTTATTCAGAATTAGCGTGGGTCAACTTCCCACATACTAGAATTTCGATCTCGGAAACTTTTTCACGACGCCCAACGACAACTCTCAACGACAACCACAACGATTGCACTGGTGACCTTCTAAATCATCAGGTCAGTACGAACATTTCTACCTCGCCCTTGCATCCATCGTCATCATCGATCAATCGCATCGTCAATCGGCAACCAGAATAGAGAATTGGGGGTGTTAAATAGCAGACGTTGGAAACCTCGATTTGGGTCGCATGCAGCATCTCAGCAATCCCATTTTGCTGCAGGATCCGCGAATGCTCATCTATCGAATCCATCTTCTCTGCTACGATATACTCTGCTGTGCGCCTATATTCTGGTTGCTGGAAAGATCTTGCGGTTGTTCGAGGCTGACGGCTGGCCTACAATCCCTTCACCCACCTTTACAGTCCCTTGCTAACGTCTATTCATCAACCAGAAACCGCAATCATGGGTATCAGCCGTGATTCTAGACACAAGCGCTCCGCCTCTGGTGCCAAGCGAGCATATTACCGTGCGTAGTAAAAAGCCCATATGTCTCTGACATGTGTTCCAACCTGAAAACTAAAAATTTGCAGGGAAGAAGCGCGCTTTTGAAGCCGGACGACAAGAGTCCAACACCCGTATCGGAACCAAGAGAATCCATCTAGTCCGAACCCGTGGTGGCAACCGCAAATTCCGTGCCCTCCGTCTCGAGGCCGGTAACTTCTCATGGGCCTCTGAGGGTATCGCCCGCAAGGTCCGTGTGATCGTCGTCGCTTTCCATCCTTCCAACAACGAGTTGGTCCGAACCAACTCTCTCACCAAATCCGCCGTCGTTCAAGTCGATGCCGCTCCTTTCCGTCAATGGTACGAGGCACACTACGGCCAGAACCTCGGTCGCAGGCGCCAACAAAAAGCTGGACAAGAGCATGCCGAGCCCGAGAAGAAGAGCAAGGGTGTAGAGACCAAGCAGGAGCTCCGGTTCAAGGCCCAAGGAAAGGTTGAGCCCGCTTTGGAGAAGCAGTTCGAGGCTGGTCGTCTTTACGCTGTTATTTCATCCCGTCCAGGACAGAGCGGACGTGTTGACGGTTACATTTTGGAGGGAGAGGAGTTGGCTTTCTACCAGAGACAATTGCGCAAGTAGAGAAAACTCTTGCTGGGCTTTGGTATTGGCGTGTACTTCTGTGGATTTCATGGCATGGAGTTGGCATTTGCAATTACTTCCTAGAATGAACTCTGAAGAATGCATCTGAACAATTGAAAAGCAATACCAAAATACTTTGCATGACTTTATAAAGATTTATGATTCGTTGGTTGATCTGGGACCTTTTGATTGCCAAGCTTTCGACCAAAACCCCGCATCACATGCACCCCTCCAACACTGCTTCTATTCCCCGCAACCGCGCGAACCCATACTTTGATAAATCCTAACAATAAATCACGCAAAGACCATTTCCACTACATATAGAAACACAATCACTTGTTATTCAACAAAGCATCAACCATAACCCACATCTAAACCTCTCATCACAACCACAGCCCACCATGTCCGCCCCAGTATCCACAACCTCAGGGCCCTCCAACATCCCCCCTTTCCAACCACCCATACGCTCTCACCCCCCTCCCCCATCATCCAAATCCAATACAAAATCAAGTCAAAAATCCAACCCCCCATCCACCACATCCTCCTCCACCTCTGCGCTCCCCCACTCCCCCGAAACGCAACGCCAAATAGCAGAAGCGCGCATCGCGCTCGAAGCATCCATGACCAATATCGGCTCCAGCCTCGACACGTCCCTAAAGTCCCGCGCTCAAACTCTTCACTCCAACTCCGCAGCGCTAGCGAAGCAGGAAAAGGATCTGCTGAAGGAGACTGCGCGGTTGAAGAAGGAGACGGAGCGCTTGGGGAAGGTTGCGGGGGAGGGGGCGCGCAAGGTTAAGGAGTTAGGCAATGTGCAAAATTGGGCGGAGGTGTTGGAGAGGGATTTCTTGGTGTTGGGGGAGACGATTCGGTTGGCTAACGGGGGGAGAGATGAGTGGAGTGGAAGTGAGAGCGGGAGTGAGGGGAGTTGGGAGACGGAGAGTGAGGTGGGTGATATTTTGACGAAGGGGGTGGATGGGGAGGGGGGATGTGGATATGGATGGAGCGGCTGAAGCTACGACGAGGAAGCTTGATGATGACGCTGGGAAAGAGATGGATGATAAAGGCAAGGGGAAAGAGGGCGCTGCTCTTGAGACACAGGTTCAGAGGACGGAGCAGCAGCTTGAGTTTGGTGGCGGGTCTTCTACAGCTACCGTTGGGTCTGGGTCGGACCCTTCCTCCACTTCTGTGCATACGGAGAACTCGACGGCTAGTTGATTGGTATGTGGTTTGCCATAGCAGAGCAGACGTGCCAACTTCTACTTCGATTCAAAGGTGATTAAAAGACTTTGGTTAAGGTCCGTCGACTCGGCGGTCTACCATTATCCGAGTCCTCCGTTTTCTCCTCATCGTCGAAGGCACAGCCACCGGACTCAAACATTCAATCTCCATGTTCTTTATGGCTGTATTTCGACATTCATATATATGTTACAAGGTCGAGCAGCCCGACCGAGCATGGTCATGCTTAGGAATCACCACTAAGTTGGTTGTTACCTCTGGGGAAAACAACCATTTTCTCACTTTCGCACCTTTTGTTCAGCTGGGTCAAAAAGTAGTCCAAAACTTCAACCTCGACTTCTCTCATACGACTCATGAACTCAAAAGCCGTATTAATACCCGAGACCTCCGACAGCCCAGCCGCTTCACTAACAATCCCACATCTCCGGACGAGTATCAAGCAATATCTTGGTACCATAATTTATAGAACTTCAAAATTAGCTTGAGACAACAATCACAAGAAAAACATACTCAAACTTATCTTCAATATGTCACCACTAGACATCCAAGTTGGAAGTGTGGAGCAGCCTCATCCCACTTCATCTCTTACAAACACAACATGATCTGTACGTCCTTAATTGTCAAGACTTTTCCCCGCCAAAGGAAACATTTCAGTTCCAGACAACAATGCTAATGAATCAATCAGGAGCCAAACTAAAATTCACCCTCCGGCTTTCATCCCTCTAATTTCTCTTCTCGAATGCGCTATGTCGTCCTTCCGCCCCATTGGCGACAGCGGCCACGGTAACCGCAGCACCGTAATCTTCATTAAAGGAATCGATTTTCAGGCTAAAGAGTCAAACCAAACGAACCCCTAATTAGTAAATCTTGACATCAGAATTACAACCCTAAATCCAAATTACCAAACGGAACCCAAAAAACTAGCGTTATACCTTACGATATCCCACACTTCAAGAATTTTATTTCATTTCATTTCCTTATCCAAAGGACAAATTAAACACTCCAACAGACCCGGGCCAAAACCCAGCCGCAAATCATAAAACATGTCATATGTACTACTTGAAATCACCCGTATCTCAGGCTGGGATATCGGCACCCAGTTATTCGACATAATAAAGGAACCCCTCCATCCAGCCTCAACCACCACTGCACAAACCGTAGCCCAAAACATCCACACCTTATATTCCACGTATCAAAGCCTGAAAAAGAAGGCAGAGGAAGAGGTAACCAGATCCTTTCTGACCGAGTTCTGGGAACTAGTGTTTAAACTCGCATCGCACCTTCCGTCCACCGGCCCACAGCAAGAAACTCTCGTTGCGCTGGTGAAGGCCCTGCGAGATATATCGCCGGCGTGGAGGAACTGGGCTGGGTATAGTGGGATTGGGAATAGGAAGATAGAAGGTTAGTATATATATGACTCTCATATCACACACCGCTTTACAACTTGCGAGTACAAATCATGTCTGGAATTAATTAATCTAATAAGTAATCATAGAGCACGCGTGGGGAACTCGACAATGTATAAACACCTCAGCATTCATAGCCCGTTTAACGCGCGACGCATGCGTAGCGGACACCGATATGGACTGGTCGTACTGGGCGCTGATGGCCTTCCGGAGGGACCTCGAAGACACACAACGCAAGCTAGATAATCATACCATGAACCATTTCCGTTCCAGCCAGCACGTAGCACCGGTCTGGATCTCCATCGCAGGAAAACAGTTATACAAAAAAGTAGTGGAGGAAGACGGGGATTCTGTGCCTAGAGGAGATATGCGTGAGCCGCCACTGAGAGGTTTCACGGTGGAGAATTGGGGGTTTTGGAAAAGGGCGTTGGGGGAGGTTGGGGTGTGTGAGGGCGTGGGTTGGGAGATGAGGAGGAGTGCGAGGGAGGCGGGGGAGATGATGGAGGGGATTGAGGAGGAGTATCGGAGGGTTCTTGGGCGGTATTTGGTTGAACGGGCGTTTGATGGGTTGGGGGTTAGGTTTAAGTTTAATGGGCTGTAACGTAGGATAATCAGATCATCCCTTCTGGTACGCTAGCGCTCTTGAGTCAGAAGTAGGTACCGAGTGCTGGAAAGATTGGAAAACACAATTGAAGATGTATCAATGGATGACAAGTTATAGATTAGCTGTTTTGTTGGAAATGGTCGAGTGGCAGTGGGAATACAACAGAGTCATATATCAAATCTACTAACTAGAACGTCTGCATATCTTGCAAAGTCTAGTTTATCTACAAAACCCGTCCACCCAACCACTAATTCCTTCCGGCAGTGACTTCTTCCGGATATAGTGAATATTGATGAAAGAGGAGGTTGATGGTGGTTTTATTTGTTTGATGTCCAGTAGTGCGCGGTATAGATTGACCTAGGATTTCAAGACATCTTTGATGAGCTATAAAGAAAACCAGAATCTTCCCTATGGCTGTCTTTTATCTGAAACCTACTACCTCCAGCAAAATTTCTTTCCTACTATACCGCTGCTATAAAAATCAACGGTTGTAGTTCCGGTGGACTTCACTAGCAAATGATTAGGTTCTTAGCATCACGTATTAAATAAGTGTGCACTTAATCTATTAAGGTTCCTGGATCCTACTGTGTTGGACAGTCGAGAAGACTGTGAATAGCATAGTTAAAATCAATCTGGGTGCCTTATCCAGTATTGCCCTTATAACACATCGATTTTTGTTATTGGATCCAATGATTTGGACGGATCAAGGCGAGGTGAGAAGTAGACTCTAAGATTTAAACGACCGAGTAGCTTATCACAGCGCCTGCTTCCAGGGGACATTCCATAGAGCTTCTGAATGTCACGTGGTTAGTCTCGCTAAAGCCCCCTTTGCTTTGTCTTTCTAATTGAAAATTCGGAAGAGATACTACAAGTCCGATTGTCATCCCATCTCGGGCGCATGTAGCGAGGTCTAAGATACATCATAGGGTTAATTTAATTCAAACGTCAAGCCCATGGAGTCCTTTTCTCGATACTGTACCCATTCTATGATTAACAAAGTCGCATCTACGCCGCAGAACGAAATTCCAGAGACGGTCAGGGACACATGATGGGTTTCAGTAGGAACAAGGATTTTCAAGACTCATGTTTATTGGTGATTGATTATCCTGCTATCAGACCCTAAGGAGTGCACTGTACGCGTACCGGATGAGACTCGGTATTGAAGACCCATTGCCCCAGATCAATGGTGCTAGGGTCCGCAAACGTCAGATACTGATACTTCAGCACCTCGGCGAAAAAGAAGCTATCAAGACTGTCACTCTGACTTCCGCCAAAAGGCATGTCGACGTTGTTGACGGTTGCGAACGCCACGCTGTTCCGCGCCGTCTCGTTGATGGAGAGGAACATGTCCCACGCATATTCAGCCCATCGGGGATCTCCGGTAATACGGTAGGCGTACCACCAACTCTCCACTGATTCCGGGAATGACGCATATACCTCGTCTCCACTGACGATGAACTCGCCGTTTGCGGTTCCTTGCCGCCGGTAACCGCTATCGATGTCGACCGCTGCGTCAGGCGGGAAAGTATTGCTCGTGCTATCGAACCAACCCCAGTATAGTGGGCCGAGCCCTGTAACAGTTGTGTTGTACGTTTGGTGGCATCCATCGGCGGCGGCGATGCCCAGGTCGCAGAGAGAGTCTATGCCCAAGACTTTGCACCCCAGCAAGAAGTTACCACCGGCGAAACAGGCATAGTCGTCCATCGTATAAGTCAACGTGCCGTTGTCGTCCAACCCACTAATGAACGTCAGGTCTTCAAACCCATAGGGATGCAACGCAATATGTTCGACGGTACTATTGGTGGCGCTGAGCCAGAAATCGGCGTACCCTTGGGTAATATTGTCAGCCTTATAGTGGTATATCTTGATCAGATACTCGAGGAATGAGTCCACCTCGGAGTGCCAGCCGCCGGCAAAGTTAAGCATCCCGCCTCCGGTGGTATCGAATTGGGTGCCGACTAGACCGGGGTATACGGGCGCGGGAGAAGGATGGGTGAGGTATTGTTCTCCAGTGTCAACAAGCGAGCGATACGTTGTGTTACCCGTCAGCGCGGCCAGGCGGTACCATTCGATCAGAAACGAGCCGGCAGAGGCCGTGTTGGTCGAATTATAGGTTTTGCCATCGGGGGCTGTATAGCTACCTTCCACGGGGGTGTTGGTGCTAAAGTCAACGTTGACAGCTGACATACCACTGGGCGTCAAAAAAGCATATGCAAGTTTGTCCGCCAAGATCTTCGCTTGCGTTAGGAGAGCCTCGATCTGATCCGCGGGGTAATCGTTATAAACTTGCCCACTCTTAAGAAGGTCGTAAGCTGACAGCAGGCCGCCCAGGTAGCGGATAGTAGTGTCGAAGACTTCAACATTGCCGTCTGGAGTTGTAGTGAAGTCAATGGATTGGATCCATTCAAGCATCTTGGAGACGACATCCGTCAGCTCCATGATGATGGCCGTGTCGATTCCATCTACGATTGTGACACCCCAGCCATACCAGTCATTGGTTCCTTTTTTCGATAGTGGTTGCAGCTCATCGTAGCCCGAGGCATACTCGACATAGGCATTCCAGGCATATCGGTATGCATTCTTAACAGCACCGGCACGGGTCGCGTTGCCTCCTGTGCCTGACGGGAATGCATACTGTATCGATTTGCATGCCGGCAAAGTCGCATTGCTTGTGGGAGTGGCGGAGGTGGATGATGTCGTCGCGTTAGTTCCATTCAAATACCCTGATAACGACAACGATATCGAAGTGCTTGCGATGGTAACTGGTGCTGTAGTAATAAGTGTGCTCTGAGTGCTACTGAGAGTTGTATTGGTTTCCCCTTCGCCTACTGGAACGATAGTTGGCCGCGTTGCGAAGGCTTGCACTGAAAGAAGTGACAACAAGGATAGGAAACGGAAGAGAGACTTTGTAATCATAATTGCAATAGTTCTCAAAGTCGTTTGAAGAGTGGGTAGAAACACAAATGGGGGTTTGTGAAAGAAAGTCTTGGCATATTTATATGAGATGGAGGGTTTCTTACTATCCTAATCACACAGCAATCACTTGATTGCGAAGATTAGACTTTCGGTACTTTCAGGGCTACACATAGACCCTGGACCAAAGTGGCAATGTACCTTGCGCAACCCCTCTTTCGTGCTTCCGAAAGTCATTTTTGATCGAAAGACACCACCTGCTTTCTCGCTTGAGATGATCGCCCCTGTAGAGTGTACAGAAGAACACACGCGACGCGCGCACGCGTACTGCAGTCACATGCAGGAACTCTCAGGCTTGAGTGAAAAAGGAAGGAAGATAGTGATAAGATTTCCCCGCGTGGTCACGTGGCACATTGCAGTCAAATCACAGGCTTCGAAGGTATAACCAGGAACAAGTCCAAAGCATTGGTTTTCAGATTCAGTTCTGAAGTTTCTGACTCCAGGATGAAGGAGAAGGAAGGGGGAGGGGGTTGAAATAAAGATTTCGGCTTGAGCTTAAGTATAGTGCGCTAAGCCTATTTTGACAAGCGCGTTTCCCCCTTGGGGTATGAAGGTCTCGCGGGCCGCAGCCGCGTCTTCCTTTCCTCTCTCAATTCTCAAGAAACCTTTCTCGCCATCCTCCGTATATATAATGAATCATCGATAATGCATATGTTCCAGAACGATACTTCGTACCTGGTACGATGGAACAACGGATCGATGCTTCTGCGGAAGTACCCGCGTATGATTTTGCACTTGCCCGTAGGACTTGTGGAGCGAGCACAAGGACTCCTGACACCTCTTGAAAGCTTATGCCACCTGCAGTCCTTGATGGGCCCTTTCACAACAACAAGAACTTCCTGCCGTAACTACTACGAGTAGTACAGCCGTATGATGAGAAGAGTTGAGAAACCCTTGATCAAGCTAGCGGCCACGAAAGGGCTGCTGGTTGCCGAATCAAGTTCAGTCAGTCACAGCTCGGGCCCATTAGAAAGCCATTTCATTTGAGCCAGAGCCAGTCCGGAAGCACGGCATTATATGCCTATCTGACGACGGCTCGCCCCTCGCCTGGTGGTTGGTGGAGATGAGGGGTACTCAACAGCGCATAGTAAATTTACTGTACTACTTCGTGGTTGCACGACGCCAAAGGTACCCCGCTCCCGTGGAAATCTGGGAGATAAGCATACGATCAGGCATGTTGAGGATAGGACCTGGGAAGTGTCCACCAGGTCCCAAGAAACTCTTGAATTCACAAGGCGATCTTAGCTCAATGTGGCAGGTGTGCAAGGGTTACTTATATGCAAATATCCCTGACTGCTGCAGGTACAGATTACTAGTGCTATGATGGCCAACCCACTTTCCTAAACAAGCTTGTCTTCCTTCCTGTTCCTTGCGAGGGTCAAGAAACTCACTGCGAGAAGACGGATATCAACCTTTTCATTCGTAGTCTGTGCTGATGCTGATGCGGATCATATGTCTAGGCACAATATGTTAGCAAAGTACTTGTACAATGATGCCCCGCACTTCCTTTCAGTTCTTCAAGCATCATGTTGCTCAATACTCTCGTGGCAAGTTTGGCCAGTGGCCTCGTGCTCGGTGCCTTTGCCGGTCCTCTGTCCCATGATTATGCTGGAGCAAAGACAAAGCGTGTAGTTCCTTCTTCGCACAGCCTTCACGAGCGTCACTTGCCTCACTGGGAGTCGCAATGGACGAAGAGGTCCAAGGTGCCCGATACTCAGATCTTGCCTATGCGCATTGGCCTGAAGCAGTCCAACCTTGAAGAAGGTCATGACAAACTCATGGATCTGTAAGCATGAAAAGAGCTTCGACGCAGAATACGCTGCTAACTCTCAGTACAGCTCGACTCCGGGATCTTCCAATTACGGAAATCATATGACTGCGGAAGAAGTTGTTGACTTCTTCGCTCCACAACAGTCTACTACCGATGCCGTCACTGAATGGCTTGTTTCATCCGGAATCAGCCCTGACCGCTTTGCGCTATCTGTAAATAAACAGGTATTTCTCCTCTTCGAAGTTGCTATGATATTTATCTCATTTCATTCCATGATTGCTGACTTCTTGGGACTTAGTGGATCCAATTCGATGCAACAGCCGCCGAAGTCGAAGAGCTACTCTTTGCCGAGTACTACGTCTGGGATCACCTATCTGGGAGTCATGATATTTCAAGCGAAGGATATCATCTTCCTACCCATATCCGGGAGCACATTGACTATGTGACTCCCGGTACCAGACTCCGGCCCAGAAACGTCAAGAATAAACGGGCTGCGAATTTCAACAAACCGCAACCGATGATTACAAAGCTTCCTGGGTTTCCGTTCCCCAATTCCAGTACCTGTGATACATATGTTACGGCTGAATGCACGAGAGGTATGTTCTTCCTACCTTGTGCTCGAGTATTTATCTTGATCTAAATGTTGTGCACGTTAGTCCAGTACGGCATTCCAAATGCCACCACTGCTGCTCCTGGGAACGAGCTCGGGATTTATGAGAGTCTTGACGTTCACTATAGTAGGAAGGACCTCGACATTTTCTACAGCACTCTCTACCCGTAAGGAAATTCACATTATTTACTTGGGCTCTTTTTAACAGTTTTTAAGTAATATACCTAACGGCACCTATCCCGAGGAGCGTCTGATTGATGGGGCTATCGGAGCAACTGAAGACACAACCGAATATGTGCCCACTGATCTAGAGGCTCCCTTGGATTTTGACTCTTCATCGCCACTCATCTATCCCCAGGGACTTGTGCTATTTCAAGAAGACGATGAATATTATGAGTCAACAGGAGCCTTCAATGGTTTCTGGAACAGTGAGTATAATTTAGTAATTCATGACATTTAATCTGTGCTAACTGTCCTAGCGTTCCTTGATGCTATAGACGGAAGTTACTGCACCTATAGCGCATTCGGTGAGACCGGTGACTGTACCGCTGAGGAGTGTTTTGATCCTTCATATCCCGACCCCAACCCAGGTGGCTACACAGGTCAATTACAATGCGGCGTCTATAAGCCCACAAACGTTATTTCAATATCATACGGAGCAGGCGAGTACGGGTGGCCTGACTATTATATGAAACGACAATGCAACGAATGGATGAAGCTGGCTCTGCAAGGCACGACTATTGTTATGTCTTCCGGCGATGCTGGTGTCGGGGGCGCTACATGTCTCGGTGATTCTGGCAAGATCTTCGAAGTCGACTTCGCATCCTCGTGCCCATATGTCCTCTCTGTCGGCAGTACGGAGTGGGATAGTTTCGATAATACAACTACTCCAACACCAGGTAAAAAGCTGAATGAGGTTGCGACCAAGCGTTTCCCGAGCGGAGGTGGCTTCTCCAACGTTTTCGGTGTCCCAGACTACCAACGCGATGCCGTTTCTGCGTACTTTGATCAGGTTGAGTCTACCCTAGGTTTCGACGGATACCATCATTTTGTTACAGACGGAAATTTTAGCAGTGTTACGGGCGGTGTGTATCATCATGGAGGACGTGCCTACCCTGATGTAGGGGCTGTGGGTGATCGTCAGGTTGTGTATAACAATGGGTCATGGTGGCTCGTGGGTGGAACTTCGTTGTCTGCGCCTGTGTTCGGTGCGGTCTTGACTCTTGCCAACGAAGCTCGCATTGCGGCTGGCAAGAGCACTGTAGGATTCATACATCCTGTACTCGTAAAGTTCCTCGACTGCTCTAGTACTAGACTGAATGCTGACTTTGAGACCTGCAGTATCAACACCCCGAGGCTTTTAACGATATCACAGTCGGTAGTAACCCTGGATGCGGCTCGACTGGTTTCCCTGCTGCCAAGGGCTGGGATCCGGTTACAGGACTTGGGTAAGCGTTTCTCGATTTCCAGTGCTTGGAGTATGCTGACCTTTTGTAGTACCCCAAACTTTCCGGTTCTGCTGAAAGTTTTGATGGGATTGTAGCATTGAAAGATAGCCAATAGATGAGAAATCCTTCCACTGTGGTAGATGGACTATACGCTTTTCAGCGTAGTCTTCATATGCAGCCAAGTCTGGACCCCGAAAAGCCATGGTCCCATGTATTGTTCGTTTTCGGGAAACACATACAGTGACATACTGCTATGCATATTTCAAGGCGTGTTCTAGGTTGGTCACTGCCATGTTTGGAAGGTTGTACGCGTCTTTGGTATTCTATTGTCTCAATCAAACACCATTTAATATGTCAATCATCATTCATATCAGAAGCACTGAAGGAATCCAAACGTTTTCAATTTGGTACATATCAAGTACCTTGGTGTGACGTCGTCTAGTAACGATTCAGTAGGTTAATAATTCATTAGCCTGAAAATACCTCTTTCAGCTCCTCAACGACTCAAATTCTGTGGGCTTAGCTATCCGCGCCTTGCAGACTTCTTTCATATGCAAAAATACATGAGATCAACCTCTAGTGTCAATATTCTCCGTATTGCATGGATGCATGTCCAGATAAGAAATCAGCCAGTCACAAGCGGGCTACATATTACCTTGGCAGGATCCCGGATTAACCCCCGTTCCTTTCCGAAGAGAATTACATTATCCGGGCCTTCAATTTCTCAAATAGGTCAAAGACTTCAACACACCATTGGCCTGTCTCCTTTGCTGCCTTCCACAATAAACTTTTAGATCTATGGGATCGGCACTGTACATAATACCCGAGCTGCTTGCCTTCCACGATCGGAACTTTTGGGCAAACGAAAAACGCCGACTGCCGGTAGTTTGCAGAAGTGCTGAATATAAGCATTCGTTTTCAAGCATAGAGCGCACGATTTCCTTTATCCGCTCACTTATATGCATGCCGAGCTAGGCAAGTGCTTTCAATCCTGTGCGTTGCATACGCACTCTCTATAAGTTTAATATCGTGGCAGCCCACTAATCGTACTGTCTCGTTTTCTGAGTCTCGGGTGGCTAAGTATATATAAGTTGATAATTCTGTGTATAACTTCTCTTTGGTATGCCAGCATTATACATAACTCTCTTCTCAATATGATTTCCCATGGTCAGCTCTTTTCCGGTCTGCTCTTTGCTTTTTCTCTCGTCACTCGTTCCCAAGCTGCAACACCTACAGCAGCACAATGGGCTGCCTTGAACCAAACAGTTAGTGGGCGATTGTTCGCCGGTGTCCCTCTAGCGCAGTCATGCTACAGCTCGTACAATGGTACTGCAACAACACCTGATGCCGCGGCGTGCAGTGCGGTACAGTCGAATTACACAGCAAATGCCTATATTTCAGACCACTACGGCGGGTTCATGAATGTAATTACAGGCTTCGATATTACTCTTTCAACAGCACTAACATATACAGACTAACTGGGGCACATGTCAAAGGACAGGCGAAGGATGTCCCCTCGATTGGAACTCGCCGTCTGATCCTACGGTTTACGCTCCTGGACAGACGTGCTACCAAGGAAGCGTGTCGCCTTTCTATATCGAAGTCCAGGAGGTCTCGGATATCCAAGCCGGGCTCACGTTTGCCAACGAAACCGGTGTGCCTTTGAGTGTCAAGAACACTGGACATGATTATACGGGCCGAAGTTCCGCACCTGGTTCCCTTGCATTGTGGACCCATAACGTGCAGCCCGAGATGACTTACACTCAGGGCTTCATTCCTGATGGGTGCAGTGGGCCGGTTGGTGACGGGGTGACCATGGGTGCTGGACAGCAGTTTGCGGGCCTTTACCAATTCGCTGATGATAACAATATTACTGTTGTAGGCGGTGCCTCTGGATCTGTGGGCCAGCTGGGGGTTGGATTACGGGTGGTGGACACAGTGCTGTGACGAATGTGTTTGGATTGGGAGTTGACAATGTCCTGCAAATCCGGACAGTTCTGCCCAACGGAACCTATGTCACTGCGAACGAGTGCCAGAATCAGGATCTGTGGTTTGCGCTCAGAGGGGGTGGTGGAAGTACGTTCGGTGTCAACTTTGAGATGACAACACGTGCGCATCCCAAGATAACACTTCAGGTACGAGGTTCTCTCATGTTTTCAAAAGTCATGCTTGCTAACGGTTTCCCGCTCAGATTGCGTATATCAGCTACTACTCTCCCGACCCAAACTCCAGCGCAGATCTCTTGTCCCTAATGATTCAAAGCGCTACCCAATGGGCTGCAGAAGGCTGGGGCGGCTACCTCTCACCCGGCGCATATTCCAAACAATACCACAGTCTCATCCTCATGACACCCCTCCTCACCAACGCCCAAGCCGTCGCCGCCATGACGCCGCTCTTCGACTTAGCTTACACGAGCGGGAATACCGTCTACAGCTACGGTATCGACGAAGTCGAAGGCTACAACGAAATGTACAAAGTATACCTAGAGCCCGGCGGCGAGAAGCTAGGTCTGGGAACCGCGCTGGGCAGCCGTCTGATTCCCGAATCGCAGTTCGCAACGCCAGCGAACCAAACCGCACTGCTGGACGCGTTGCTGGAGGTGCAGAATATGGTTACGTATCCCACGCGCAGCAACGATACCCTGCTATTATCATACGGCGTGCCATTCCAGATCCTCGTCACAACACCGAGCAACTACCCGACGACGGCTGCCAACGACACCTCGGCCGTGCATCCAGCGTGGCGCGAGGCCGTCTGGCACATGGTGTTGAACGTGCCGTTCTCCAACAGCGCGAGCGCGGCCGACATCAAGACGGCGTTCCAGATCGCGACGGACACGACGGACGTACTGCGGGCCCTGATTCCGGACGGCGGCGCGTACTTGAACGAGGCGGATACGTTTGAGAAGGATCCGGTGGGTACGTTTTGGGGCGAGGCGAAGTATGAGAGGCTGCTCAGTATTAAGAAGGAGCTTGATCCGGGGAATCTGCTGACGTGCTTTGGGTGTATTGGGTGGGAGGCGACGGATGAGAGGTATGGGTGTTATCCTGATATGTGATGCGAGTAATGGTGTAGTGTTTGTGGGGGGGAAGGTGTGTGGATGAGTGCATAGTAATATATACTAAATGGCATGATGTAAACTAATTTGGTATTGAATATATTTATATTAGCCGCGTAACAGGCAGCAATTATAATATATCCATCTATGCAGAGCAAAGTGCCACATATCCAGGACATTCAAATCATCATCAACAAGCTAGGATCGCCACAACAAGTATCGGTGTCAAGCAATAAATCTCACTCCCCCGCATCCGGATCATCAAGCACCAACTCCAACGCCTCCATCTTCCTCTCCCACACCCTATGCTTCTCCCTAACCTCATCCCGTCCCTCCTTCGCCACCCTCTCCCTCCCAAGCACCTCCTTCAACTGCTCGATCTCCTTCTGCAACTGGCTCGTCCGATCCAAGAACCCCGCAATACGCTCGTATCCCAAATTCTGCGCCTGGTTCCCATCCACGAATTCCTTGGAAATGGCAGTCACTTCGTTGGTGTGGCTAAAGAGCAGCTGTCTGGCTGTGTCGGCGCGGGTGCGGGCGGCGTCGAGCACTCTCTGCGCGGTGGTGACAGATTTTTCAGATTCTTTGTGTTTGCGCAGGAGGTCGTTGATGCGAGTGCGGCAGGTGGCGATGGAGCTTTTATCGTTGGGTGTGGGTGGTGGGAGTGGGAGTGGTGTTTGGTCGATGGCGGAGAGGGGATCACCGAAGCGGATGGGCGTTTTTATACGTACCTGTCGCTGGGATTTGCGGGTATGGGGCGTGTTGTCGTTGAGGTTCAGGTGGGAGAGCATTGAGGTTGGGGTGTATGCTTCTCTGAACTTCTTTGATGGGCTTGGGGTCGTGGGGGTGGTATCTCGAGATCGCTTTGAAGAATATTGTTCTGTGGGATGTGAGAGATGGTAAATGGTCAATAACTGTGTCAAAGCTTACTAGATATTTCGGGCTCCCTCTGACCTCCGACCTCGCGATTTTCCCTGGATGAATAGACCATAGCTTGGCAAATGCTGTACCGCATATAGTTGAGGTGGTAGTCGTTCCAGTTGTCGAATCCCTTCTGGCTCTTGTAGATCTCCATGTAGGCCTTCAGCCGGGCCGGTGCGGAATCGGTGTTCATATCGTCCACCAGCAGCCTCGTCAATCCTCCAGCTTCCAGAGCGATCCAGTCGCGGACGGTATAGCTGAGTTCTTCTATAGTAAGAACATCTACCTCACCCATGTTAAAGAAAGTGGAGCATTTGCCAGCTGTCAACTTGTAAATATCCATTTCCGCGTGAACTCTTTTGAAGTCACAGTTATCTCGTGTGTATTTTTCGAAAACGGCTTTTTGGAGGTTGCCTCTGTGGCCTTTGGCTACCGGATCTGCGTATTTGGAAGCTATTGCAATCTGTTCATCGGTAGTGATCTTTCCAAAGAGGGCAGTCATACATTCCAATTCGGCATTGAAAGCCTCTAAAGTCCAGGTAGGAGAATCTACCACTGTTTGTAGCACATTCTCGTTAGGTACCTGAGCTGATATAGATAGTCGGTCCTCTTGGGGCCCTAAATCATTGTAAGTGAATGGAATATTGATCTGAGTTTTAGGTAGGTGCATACCTGGATTAAACACTGGTCTTCCCTTTGCCCGGAAAAACTCTTCATAGACTCTGACGACACGGAACCTAGCATTGTTGATGTGATACTCCGTCCATTCACCAAAACCTTCGGTCTCCCGATATGCCTCCAAATAAGCCTTCAATCGCTCGGCGAGAGAACCACCACTCTGCTTCACCTTCTGGCACCATTCATGAGATTCCAAGCGCCACAGCGCACCCTCTGCAGCCAAGAATACCCACCGTTCTCCTAGGAGACATAGCTCATCAAAACCTCTGTCGGTAGGATCCCATCCAGGAACGATGAAAGCGGTCGGTTCACCAATGATTCGGTAGAATGAAAGCTCATCCCAGATTCGAAAGAACCGCTTCTTGCTCTGGTTGATGTGCGACATCCATGCCTTGTCTTTCACCTCACTCGCGTCATCACATTGAATATGGTCGAGCCAATGGGAGGCTTTGATTATTTGATCGGGTGTCTCGACATCTCCAACCAGATCAATGAGCTCGCGCTTTCTGGTCTGCACTGCTGTGTCTTTGGGAGGCATTGTTGCGAAGACGGGCTTGTGAGGAAGATAGACTTTCACTTTCACAATAAGTGTGAAATACACGAGGTTGCGGTATAGATCGAAAATGTGTGAATGCGAAACAATTCAAAATTGACATTGCGTTGAAATTGAAGTAAATAAAACAATGTGACTCGACTTAAGGGGGCGGTAAGCGAGGTCAACTCAATTGGTGCGTGTTGGTACAAAGATCTCTTCTCTCCGCCTTTCACTCAAAGATAATATAGTGAGCAGTGAGAAACTACCACCTATCTTCCACCAATATGTATCCATCATTCCTACTCCCTAAAGAAGGTAGTTTCAAGATTGCTTGCGCAGAGCTGATATATTCCTACTTCAGATTAAGTTCTGCCAGATAACGAGAATGTATAAACTTACGACTTTGGTTTCTTAATTGCCGATCTTCCCCTTTTCCTTTTACAATCATCGCATAGATTCTCGTTAGCTGGTTTGTCCTCCTTGTTTTCTTCCTCAAATGTGTTGGGATATATGTCACGTGCATCACGTGACCATTAATCCGATGACTAAGCAGTGATGAAGCTTTTTACCTCATCGTTGCAACCTCAGCTAGAACCTCTTCTACACCTAGAAATGCAACCACGAACCGACATCTAGGCCAGCACCTGTGCACACCTTGTGATACCAACATGAAGTAAAGAAGCTTTTGTGATTTGAGTTTTGTGTACGAATAAAAGGAAAGAGCTTGTCACGCGAGCATACGAGTAGCACGTGGGGAGATACTTTGCCGAAGAGAGAATAACTTCCACAGCAGCGATGCATCAATACTCGTAGAGAACAGCACAGCGTTCTGGAATAGTGCTGAGTATTCGAGTAAGACAAAAGCAAGCTAGTTGAAGGGTAAATGCATGCAGTTGAGGAAAAGACTTATATTGATTGTTATAACCAGAGTGCTGACAGCGAGTCAAGCTCTTTGTTAAGCTTTAACGGGTAAGTAGCCGCAGCTTCCCCACCCCACTACTAAATCGTAAATCGGATCATGGTGGGTGGGTGCAGAAAGTCAAACTCATTTTTGATAACAAAACCGGCAACAACCCCCCTTTTACTCGAGTATATAAATTAAATCAAATCAAATCCCTACCCCCATGTCACGCCCGCAATATTGAACCTCCATGATCATGCGACATGCCTCAAGCTCTTCCCGCTGCCAAACCCGGCAACGCAGGCGGCTCTCCAATCGGCACAGCAAGTAGAGGATCATGCCATGAACTGATGCAGAACGCCCAAGCAGGCCACCCGCAAGATGCGGAGCCAATGTCAGTGATGAGTAACGGTGAAGGGCAGCCGGCCCTGGACGCACCTGCTCTCAATTTGGCATTGCCGGAGGAACATCATGCGCTGCAACATCAACAGCAACGGCAACAGCGCAGCGATTCTTCAACACTGTCTGCTAATATCATATCTCGAAATGCTGCATCCGACGACGATCGCGGGGTTCGTGCGACATTGACGGCAACTAAATCAGACCTTTTGGACGACGCCGCAGTGGTGGAACATAGTAGTTATAATCACGGTCAAGGTACGAGATCTACGCTGTGCTTGTGCTATCTGCGGGAACTTCACATTTCGTAGTTCCAACCTTTCGAGCTTGTTTAGACCACCACAGCTGATGAAGCTTGCTATAGCACCACCTCCACAAGGGGAATCCATCGTACCACGTACCTCTCGTGACGCTTCACCCCCAAACGTCTCGACAACATCCTTAAAAGAATATTCGATTCCTGCTCAAGATCATCCTCAGCCCATACCTTCCACTACCTCCCAAACAATACCCTCCCGCCGCAAAGTGAGCGGCAGAACGACAGCCGCGAAGAATATTTCGCATGAGGGCAAGATGCATTTCGGTGGCAATTCTGGGCCCGGGAGTGTCGCATATCGTCGCAGGGCCATGGCAAATACAAGCGCGATTACAATCTACGAGGCGGATCTAGCCAGTGAAGACCGAGCGAAGCAGAAGGAGGCAATAAGGAAATACTTGGGAGAGGTAGTCAAGGAGGACTGGGAATGGGAGTGGCCGCCACCAATCTCTGCGCAGAATAGCACAACAGAATCAGAATTACATCACTCAGAGCTCGAGAACCCAGTTGGACTAGAATGGAGGGAGAGGGACGAGTGGCTCAGCGGTGGGAGCGACAGCGAGCCAGAAGCTACCATGCCAGGTCTCAAGTCTTCCAAATCTCCCAAGAGTCCCAAATCCCCAGGAAGTCCAAAAAGCCCCTTCCGCTTCGACAACCCAGATGATGTAGGAGACTCGATCCGGAAAATGGGGCAAGAGCGCAAGCGCAGACGCAAGAAGCGCCTTAGAGAGGAAATGGAGGCGAACGATGGCATGCGATGCTTCACCGAGCGACGAGATGCATGGACTGGAGCTCGACATGTTCCTGCCATAACCCATACCCTACCGGTCCCGAAACGACAGTCTCAATCTAGTGGTGACGGCAGTTCGACAGCAGTGGATCTTGAAGAAACCGATGATGATTACGAGGACGACGATACGGAAATCCCCATCGCTCCACCAATACTACCACCTACGAACGACATGCGCAAGAGCATCACGCCCGACGCCTACAATACCATTTATGACAAAGTCATACTTCAATCGCTTACACCCAGCTGCCCTATGAACCTAAAAGATGTCACTCGAAGCTGTGTCCAAGGCTGGAAGCGGGACGGAGAGTGGCCCCCTAAGAGCGTGCCCGAATCCCCGGGAACCCGACGAAGACGTATGAGCGTCGCCGACCTATTCAGTTCCGGCAAGCGGCAAACCACGCCGAAGCAGCCAGCGAAAGAGAATGAGAATGAAGGGGATAAGAAAGAGGAAAAGACGCATACCGCTGGCCCATTCAAGAAGTTTAAACACAAGATCATGACGATGAGACGCGGTAGTACGGCGGATAAGGATGGTAATGGGGAAGGTGGAGCGGCGCCAGCGGCTTGAGAAAAAATCTGGTACGGATGGTTATTTTTTGAGTAATTGGATTTTGCATGGAGTTTAGTGGATAGTGGAAATGTTGAGTACGCTCATCATTGGCGTTGGTTTGGATGAGCGGAGCTGCTTTATATGCAGCCGGGAAGAGAATACAACAGACACTAATACGGAGTAATGAAAAGTCAATAACGAATTTGGCAACAGCGGCAGATCAGTAGCGAAAAGCCCATAGTTCAATACCACTCCCTTTCTGCATATTTATGTTTTTGCTCGGACCTGGACAGCGAAGTTCCCTATTCTATTCTCCCTCCTACTAAACCCCAGGCATAAAATACGATTCTATACGAACCCCCACTCCTCGCCCACCCTTTCAACCCTTCTTTATATGCCGCCCAAGACTTCCCCTTGCTAAAGAATTTTACTCTTCATTACTTTGTTGTTGTCCTCATCTTACTTCCCATTTCCCAACCAATAGTCTAGAATCTAAAATCCTTCTGAAAAGCTACCCAAGGTAAGCAGCCCTTTGGAGGGTGGATGTCACGTGTACTATACGAAACGAAAACGCTGTATGTGACTGAATGGAGACATGCGGGAAAGGAAAGACTAAGTAAGGAGTAGTACCGATCTAGGTAAGCATTTAGCACAACTGTAGTACTATGCTGTATATCTATAATCTACCTCGGGTAGTTACAAAATTATCATCATTAAGCAAAATTTGAGAGGCGTGAGTGATGTTTCTGTTTCAACTACTCGTATCTATAAATACCTATGTACAAGGAATAGCTAGCTAACTAACACCTCCTACCTATACGGAATATCCAAAAGCATCTGACGCTTCGTTCCAGTCATAACTCCTATCCACGTCGAAAACAGAAGTCCAATCAACGCCTAATTCCGTATCGGGGTAAAAGCACCCCGCCATTGTCTCCTGACCAAAAGGCATATACGTGTTCGCGCTAAACTCCACCATGTTTGAAAACTGCGGTTGCTGTGGGATGTTTTCGACGTCGAGGGTTGTTTGAAGATCACTGCCGCCGCTGCTGATGCTTGAAGGAATCAGTGGGTAGGGAATCGAATTCGGATTTGCAATTTCAACACCAATGTCAAGATTCATATTCATCTTCATCTTCCCAATAGTAACTTTCCCAAAATACGGAATCACAGCCTCGTAGCCCTCAGGACCGGCATACGTGCCACGGTGCGCCGTCGATAGATACTCGAGCAGCTGGGCCGCCTGTCCCGCAACCGTGCATTCCATCAGCGACGTCTTGTCCCGGAGACTACGCGTGACGGCCCCAACCAGCCCCCAGTCCTGCCCCTCTTGGTAGATGCACGAGGGCGACGACGGCGAGGGCACGTGTAGTAGTAGGTCTAGCACTATGACGGCTGCGCTTCCGAAGACTTGGAAGTCGAGGAGGTCGCACATGATTACGTCGGGGCTGGTCAGCGTGCGGAGTCGGTGGTACGCTCGCACTATTTCGCGGCTCGCTGAGAGTACGGAGAGGCGGCCTTGCTCGTACCGCGGATCCGGGTCCTGATTCAAATCCGGATTTAGAGAGGAGGGGGTCTTGAGCATGTATGGCAGGTGCAGGAACTTGAGGAGTTGGTAGTAGGTCGCTTTGACTACTTGGCGGGTGTAGAATTCATGGAAGGGCAGGTTGGGAGTACATGCGGCATCATCCCACCATTCCGACGGAATCGCCGCTTTGCACTGCGTCAACTCCTGCTCAATCTGCTCCGTAATGCTGTAGTCGACGACTGGCACATGGCTCTGGTTGCGGTCGCTGATATGGCCGGCTGCTATGGCGAGGTCGTGTGCTATTTTTGCAGGCAGCGTATGTGGACTCGGGGAAACGGATTCTCGCCGTGTGCGGATATTCGCGTCGGGGATACCGTTGGGGAAGCCTAGGATTAGCGATAGCTGGCGGTCATTCTGCCATATATGCTCCCATGCTCGCTGCTGCCGCTCGCTGGTGGGCTTGTCGAGACGGTGGAGGCCGAGTTGCATCGCGATGTTCATGGCGTGGCGGACGCACAACCATGCTTTTCGGGGCTTGCCCATGTTGATGTAGAGCTTTGCTCTTAATGCTAAACATTCTAGGCCTTCTACTGAGCCTCCAGATTCCTCGTCGAGGGAGAGGAGGGTGTCGGCGCCGCTCATGTAGGAGTCTATGAGACTGTTCTGTGATGTAGGGAGCGGTCGTTGGCGTAGGAAGTCTGTTGAAAGTTGCTGAATGCAAAGAGTGAGCCATAGTACTGCTTTGGTGGTTCTTGTGGGGACTCCTGATTTTAATGCATCGAAGATGAAGTTTTCTGCAGAAGCTACGTCTGTAATTGGTAGGAGTCCTCCTTTGCACGTTACCAGTTCGCTTGGTGGTATTGGCCAGATGTTCCAGTACTTTTGTGTAGTCTTCAAGATAGCTGTTAAATCTTCATTCCGAGGCAACAGTCCCGTTAAAACGTCTACGCAGGCCTTCATTCGCTGTTCAACATATCGCCCCAAGGGCCGTCCATTAGCTTGCGCCGTATCATTCGTCTGAATAAACATAGCATCTTTGAACAAGGCGATCAAAGGGGCGTCTTCAAAAGCCTCGTTCTGCTCCGACGAGTCCTCCATGATATCCGACTCTGATATTCTCAGCGAAGTTCTCCGATTAGTCGATCTAACCTCCTCCCTCGTTTCCGGGCTTGAAGTGTCCCGAAGGCGCTTGAGGGCTTCTCGGGTGCTCGTCCTAAAGTCGGCCATACTTGCAGACTCGATATCGAGATCAATGGCTTTGCAAATATGGCTGACCATACCCTCCAACTCGTCCAATCTCTGCTGAACATTAACAGCCCCCTCATTATCCGTGCTCTGATCCGAGCCTTGGGCGCGTCGGCCAGGCTGTTGAGGCGCACAGTGAGCATCATGAGTGATGCATTCTTTGCAAACACGTTGGTTTTCACCAAATATGCACCGGACTTTACGTCGTCTGCATTCAGCGCAGCTCTTGGTGCCTATTCTCATGCGCTTCGACGGGCGGCCGCAGCTCGTTTCACTCTTGTGCGTTTGCATTGCAACGGGTAACTTTTATACCCTAATTAGGTCAGCCAGTCCTATTAACCGCATTCTGTATTCAAAAGATGTCGTTTGGGTAATCAATCACTTGAGGGCGGTTAGCGGATATAGCGTGATGCGATGTGGAAAGGTGTTTTACGCAAACTGAGGTCGTTGGTTTTGAGGTGAGATCCATCATCCCACTTAGACGAGCGCCCCTGAATGGCTACTTCTGTAAGCGACAGGGGCACTTGACTCAAACACAAGGAAAGTCAGCTAGCTTATTTCTAACAAGCCCGTTTTCTTATAAATCAAGCTTATTACCAATAAAACCTGCAACACAATGCTTACTCTTTTCCACACAGGAGTGCTGTTTGTTGAAAGCTCCAATCAAACTCAGGAGAAACATTAGCGAGCAGCTTTATAAGCGAGAATAGAATAGATAGGCTATTGCGTGCAATGCTCCCCGACCACTCCCCCTCTAATATTCCCTATCTAGAAATTATAGCTTCACTCAGCACGTTGTACTGTTCCTTTGACAAGAATCAGACAGGGGAAAAACCATCATGACTCATCTCTTTGCATTGCATTCCCTCGGACGAGTTCGGACGAATCCGCTCCAGTTCAAGCGACTTGAAAATCCAACACGCTCCTGCCGTACGGGTACATCCCTACATCCCTACATCCCTTAGATCCCGTTACTGAACCTCAACCCCTTTTCAGAGTCCGACGATCTCACCTGGGTTAGGGAAGAAATGATTCCAAAGCAGTTCCTGTGATAATTCATATAAGTAGCCAAGATGTCTTCACAGGATATGATATCAGCAAACCTGAAGTGAGATTCCTTGCCTCCTATCCATCTCTGTTACTATCTCAAGTTACATATCCAACTCAGTCATCTCATCCTCTACTCCCAGCCTATATAGCTTAACAACCTCACCTCCAACCTTCAATCTCGCATTTAAATAACCACCCAAAACAACCCAGCAACCATGTCTCTCGCAGCCCAACTCGACGCCGTGACTGCCAACTTCAAAAATGCCCCCGCCTCAGTCACCGGCCCAATCATCAAAGCCAAATCCGACTTCGTCTCGACCTTCGACCCCTCCAAAGCCATCCGACCCGGCTCCACCCTCCCCCCCTTCACCCTGACCGACGCCTCAGGAACCGCCATCTCTAGCAGCACTCTCCTATCCAAAGGGCCCCTGCTCATCAGCTTCTACCGCGGATCCTGGTGTCCATACTGCAACCTGGCGCTGCGGGCCCTCCAAAAACACCTCCCGGCCCTCCAGGCCAAAGACTGCACGCTGGTGGCCATCTCGCCCGAGCTGCCGGACACGTCGCTGTCGACGGTCGAGAAGAACGAGCTGCAGTTCCCCGTGCTGAGCGATGTGGGGAACAGGCTTGCGAGGCAGCTGGGTATTGTGTTTGAGCAGCCGGATGAGCTGAGGGCTATTTTTGACGACTTTGGACATGATTTGAAGGGGAGGAATGGGGATGATTCGTTTGTGGTGCCTGTTCCGACTGTGCTGTTGGTGGGCAAGGATGGGGTGGTGAGGAATGTGCATGTGGAGGCTGATTATACGAAGAGGTTGGAGCCGGAGGTTGCAGCGGCTTGGATTGATGCTTTGTAGGTGGGTATTTGGTTCAGGGATTGGGGGTGTTGTGTGGTGTGGTGTGAATGTTGAACAGTGTCGTTGCTTGATAGTTTTGAATATATAGAGGAAGCTTTACATATGTATGCATCTGTTCTCCTGCAAAAGTTCGAGTGAAAGGGTATTACTGTCTTCCATAGAAATCGTAATGCAAGCTCTGCATCCTTTGCACATTAAATATCCCTCCGTTTAAACTGCAACATCGGGCCATCCTTCACAGCAACATACGCATCCCTAAGCTGAAAATTCCGTTTACTCCTCCTCCCCCATCCAAGCTCCTCCGACCCAGCACCTACAGAATCACCCGCAGGAATCCTGACATCCATACGATACAAAAGCCTCCCAACAGTAACGAGCAACTCCTGCATCGCCAGGTTCCGACCCACACAATTCCCAGCGCCAATAGAGAATGGATGAAACGCCGTCTGGGCTCTCGAGACATCCTCAGCTGTAACCCCGCTCTCCGCATCCACAATCCAGCGCTCGGGACGGTAGACCCACGGGTCTCCAAAGATCTCATCATGATGCATTAGTGACCAGCCGCTCGTCCCGACTTGCACGCCTGCTGGGATGAACGTGCCGTCGAGGTTAAGACCCCCGGGAAGTACTTCGCGGGACAGCTCGGGCAGGACTGGAGAAGCGACGCGTAGGGACTCATCGATACATGCGCGAAGATACTGGCACGATGCAAGCTTAGGCCCGCCTACGATCTCATCTGCATCACCAAATTCCTCCCGCACTTCACGTGTGAGTTTCTTGTAGACGCGGGGATTATGCGCAAGATAGAAGAAGATGGTACACATTGCAGTAGACGTCGTATCAGTACCGGCGATTATAAGGAGTGTGGCTTCGGAAAATAATTGCATGGGCGTATAAGCCGGCCCACCAGTCTCAGGGTCTCGAGCTTGGAAGAGATAGTGAAACATATCTTTCCGGGGTTCTTGTCCTTGGATTCTTTCCTTCTGAAACCTTTGTTCTTGCTCGGTTCGCTCTGCGACACTTGCTTGTACAAAGTCTGCGAATCTCCTGGTTTCGGGTGTCTTCATACGTTCGAGAAGACTGTCTAGGCCTCTGGGTTTCATCCACACCCAGAAGTTTACAATTGGCGACTTCGTTATCTTAATCAGAATTAGCACCGGTATATTCTAAATGATCATGGGTAATGAATGCAGTTGGGGCGGCGTACCGGGTACATGAACATAGCATAAGAGGCAATGCTGTGTGGAATCGCTTTCAAGGTGTTGGGTCCGGGCTCTTTGCTTTCAAAAGATCTTCCGAAAGCCAAGTCACCTAGTATGTCAAATACTAGGAAGTCGGTCAAGTGAGCTGCGTTCTTGGGCTCTGTCTATTCGCCGACTTTCACTTTGTCAAGCAGCAAGTCACACCAGCGGTCGACATGTTTGATGACAAACGTCTCGGCAGAGCGAACTGCACTGTCGGAGAAAACAGCATTAAGGACTTTTCGCTTCTTAGCATGGGCAGCTTTGTCGATAGTATTGAGCGTGCTTCTCGCCTCCTTGTTGTGGGGGATAACGTCGTAGAATTTTCCCTTCTTGACGTTAGACCTGGTGCCATATATGCTGTTGTGTCCAGATGGTGAGTTTATGATGAGTCCATTGGGGTGGAAGCGAAAAACATCACCTAGAGGAACCATAATCAGCTCGGTCAAACCTCACCTCAAAACTTGGAAGAGGAATTGGAATACGGACCATAGATTTGGTGGCATTGCCATATCCAGATGTGACGCGTCCCTTTCAGAGCATAGTAGAAAGACGGAAAAGCCGATATCTTCGCAAAGAAAGGACCTGGATACTTTGCGAGAGGGCTGAAGTGGAGACTATAGATTGCCGAACCGACGAACTTTCAAGCCAAGTCAGTTAAAGACCATCAGGTAGGTATGCAACAAAAGCTTAGATGGCGCGTACATAGAATATCACAATCGCCAGAAGGGAGAGGATCCAGTGGCTTGCGCTCTCCTGTGGTAGTACTCCTAATACTGCCATCGAGATCTTCTAATACTTCTGGCCCTTTTAGCCTTGGTTCTGATATGGGCAAGTGCGTTGGAGATTCTGCTTAAACGGTCTTGGTCTATATGAATATAGAGTTTGGGATGAAAGAAAGGAAACATTACCCCACCTTAAAGCGGAGGTCGAAGGTCAGTGTTTGTCGGTTGAAGGTCCGGATGAATGTGTATCCAGAATGTATGAATGGCTGGGTAAATAAGGGAGGTCACACCATCACATTATATGACTTGCAGATTCCTTCATGCAAGTATGGGGTCGTGCCTCCCTATGATAGCACTAATAATATAGAGAACATAAAGTCGTAGATAGACTTTTGGGAAGCTGGCTTGAACTTTACATTCCATTCTCTTCTCAATACTCTTTGCGGTGAAACTTCACTGCCTACATAGGTATTTATTGGCCTTGGCGAACATAGGCCCGTATAGTACGGTACGAGTGTAAAGGAGGAATGAAGTGAAACAAGACAACCATTAAGCAAGAGGAAAGATATGAGGGACCTCCTCGATCGTAAAGTCGTTTTGAATTTGTTATTGTTACATATCCATCCATCCATCCATCCATCCATCCATCCATCCATCCATCCATCCATCCATCCATCCGTGCAGCCAAATCATACACATATAGCTCAGCTCATCCAGACCCGACCCAACCCCAAATATCCAGTCATAGGTGTACGCCAATCATTCAACCCGCTAGCCTGCCTGTTTCATAACCACACCGCCTTGCTTTGCTAGATCCAAACGCCATGTAATGTAATGTTGAAAGAAAAAAAAAAAGATGACTCCAACCAAGGCGCTCAATGATCAAGCTACGATACCCTCTTTCAGCCCACCACCACCCAACGTGACCCTCGCCCCTACCAAGCCCCTCCTATCCCGTCCCATCCGTCCCCTCCCAAGCCAATTCAACTTCAAGCCCCTGGTCAACTCCTCCATTTTCCGCTGACTACTCTCATTACCACCTCCGCCAACCCCCACACTAGCAAGCACGCTCATGCACTGTAGCATGCGGCCCACCGTCTCCGTAAGCTGCTTGCTGCTATCCTCGACCTTCTGCTCGCGCTGCCCGCGGTTGAGCGGGTGCGTGGACGAAGGTGTGAATGGGCGTTGAGGCGGGGGGATGCCCATACCAGATGAGGGTTCGCTGTTATATGATACGTTTGAGATGGCACGACTGCGGTTTCCGCTGCCATCGCCGGAGGAGCCGCCGCCGAGGAGCGTGGTGGTTTGGGAGCCGTAAGAAGCGTGGGATGGATCGAGGGACATGGCTGTCGAGGGGCGGCCGCCAGAGAAGGAGTCGGGGGATGTGGAGAGGATGTCTGTGGGGGGTATGGCGAGGGAGATGGAGTCGAGGGAGAGGCGGGAGAATATGGTTTTGAGCGTGTCGAAGCGGGGAAGGATAACGGTATCGCGGTAGGCGGTTAGGACTATGCGCCGTACTTCTAGGGCTTGCGAGGCGGGAATGTTACCGTTTGAGGAGGATGGGAGAGCGCCCCAGAAATCTCGCGCTGTTTCGGGTGACATGAAGGGGCCGTGGCCGCTGAATTCAAGATCGAGGGGTAGAAACACTGCTTGCATGTATGGCAAAACGGATGTAAATGTGAAGAGCCACATTTCAACTAAATGTGGTATGAGGCGTTCATCAGGCGTCCTTTTTAGGGTTTGATCCAGTGAGCTGAATCCCGTAGCCAGTAAATCTCGTAGATCCTCAATAATTACAATCGGCGCTCGTTTTTGTATACACCTCTGAAGATGAATTCTAAACTGTTAGTACCATATATTCAACCCTAGAATCTCAACTTACGTGACAAGACGATTAAAATCCTCCACCGGCAACCTTAGATCTTCTCCCTCAAATATAATTAAAAGCTTAGCTTTCAAAAATGGCCACGCATCATCGGGTCCCATATTGTTGAGACCATAAGTTTTCAACTCTGCAGCTTCGCCGCCGTAGATGCTACTGGGATAACTAGCAGCGCTGAAAGGAGTAGCGCCAGCTGAACCCATACTTGACGGAGCGGGCCATTCACTGTTCTGATACGATAACTCGCTCTCTCTTAACGCATCGGATTTCTCCTCCTTTTTCTTCTCCCTTAAAGCTCTTCCACCATGCCTCAAATCCAACCCACTCATACTCTTCGCAAAACTCGTACTCGTTGGTCCAGGGCTCGGTGGTAGATTGAAATTATATAAACTACTCGGGGCACTTGGATCCGCTGGTCTCGAATTGCTGGCCGCCGAAGACAGAGGTAAATGGTGATCATCCTTACTACTCAACTTATGCTTCTGCCTCGAGAGAAAATGATGTTTATGTTTCTCCTTGTCTTTTGAAGATTCCTTTTCACTACCCTGACTCGAATCAACGCGCGGATGGTGGCTGAGGAGGAATTCGCCAGGCTATACATGCTCGCGGCGCTGGACATTGACATGCTATCTGCCAAACTGTTGGTACTGGGATTATTGCGCTGGAGCGACGCCATGGTATATTGGGCCATCTTGCTTGGACTCGGCAGGGCTCCCACGCGCGCCTCTCTATCCTTACTAACGTTTATCTTCCCTGGCCGAGAAAATAATTTGACTTTGCTCTTCTCCGTCTTTATGGGTTTTTCCGGTTGCATTCTTTGCTGCTCGAATTCTGGGGTGTGCCCGGGTGAGGGGCTCGGTGACTTTGGAAATACGACGTTTGCTGCGGCTTGCGCTGCGCTCTGGTTCCCTCCTGCCAATAACCCATTGCGATACACCTGCCCCCCTAAATTGCTCTCCCTTGGTACAGAAGCTTCTGTGAGACTCAGTAATGGGGGACTCGTAGGGCCGTTGCTCGGCCGTCTGTTCCCAGAACTATGCGACGCCGTCTCAACATTCGACGGCACAGTCTGTGACCTCTGCCTATTATGCGACTGATGCTGCATCGCCGCCTGCGCAGCAATCTGGCTCGCGCTTAATCCCGTATTCAAGTTCGCCATACTGCCCAGATTTGAAGTTGCAGCTGTGGGTAGGTAGGGTTCGAAAGAGCCTTGAGTGTGCGAATTGTTCCTCCTGTGTCCGCCACGGTGGTCGCTGGATAAAGGGAACTTGGGTGCAGTGGTAGTCAGCGGCGATCCATTCCGCAGTGGCAGATCACCGCGGGGTGTCGGGCGAGAGAAGTTCTGGAGACTGCCGGTGCTGGAGTTTGCTTGAGGGATGGCGTATAGAGGGCGTGGAGGTGCGGGCAAGTTTATATTCTGTTGTACACGCTGTTTCGAGACGGAGACAGCGGGGAGGTTTGAATCTTCCGATGATGAGGACGAGTGGTGGACTTTGCGGAGGGGAGGGCGTTGGCTGGGCGTGCTTGTGGTTGTGGTCGATACAGAGAGAGGTACGACAGACGAGAAACTCCCCGGAGCTCGATACCCTGTCGCTGGTAGTGGTGGTAATTGTGACATGATCGTCTGTGGGTGATTGTGAAATAAATGTGAACTGTATGGTATAGTATGCATAAAACCCTGATGTTTCACATACTCCGTAGCTCCCTCTAATTGCTGTCCACTGTACTGTATAGTGGTGGGTGGGGGTGGGTTTGATGTGTTTTGCGCAATACAATGCAAGGCAAGGCAATGCAAAAGTGAAGATATACTCAAAGCCAACTGCTCGACAGGCGTGCAATAAAACAGGGCATCCTAGAGTCAGGTATGCTCTTGGGGGGCGTTGATAGTGTATTTGTATCAGATGCTGCTGCGAACCAGGCCCTGACGTATTGTACCGCACCTACCATGTACCCTTTAGACTAGCCATCCAGCCAAGCCCCTCAAACTGAAATCCTTCCTCTCCTCCAAATAAATCCTTTACACCCCCACCACCGCAAACAATAACAAACCATTCATCCCACCAACAAATACAACCAACAAACCCCCAATTTATTCCAACACTACATCCCACAATGACCGAATCAACACCCACCTTAAAAACAACATACGCATCCCCCACCAACCCCCCCTTCACCCTCACGCAACCCCTCCCCCCACATCCACGCCTCTCCAACCGCTCCAACCCCTCCGCCAAAACCGCCTACCTATCCGCACTGCGCAAAGCAACCTCGCAGATGCAGGAGGATATTAACAAGGAGCTTACGATGCGGATGGAGGAAGATAACGCTGTGGATATGGCATCCAAGGCAAAGGGCGGGGTAGATGAGGCTAAGGAGGAGGATAATTATGGGGAGGAGGTTCCTGAGGAGGATTGAAATGGAATCAATTAAGATGGATTGGATTGGGTTGGGTTGAATATTGTTATGATATGCTATGTTATGCTGGTATATACAGTACAACTGCCCACGCCACGCCTCAGCTCTACTACTACGCGGTAAAATCACTCACTCATCAACGCCTCGGCGCCGACCGCAGCGCCTCCATCCCGCTACCCGCTGAGCGCCCAGTCACTCTATTCAAACACCCATAATGCACAACCTCGTTATCAGGCAACACAGCAACAACACTACCTCCTAGCCGTTTATGGCACACACCGCAGACCCGTTCTTCCTGCACCAAGACACGCCGGTTCCGACCCCCTTTCCCGCCTGGCACGCCGTCTCCGAGAAGAAGTGCAGCTTGTGAGCTCACCACTTCGCTCTTGCGCATGCCAGCTACGATTCGCGCTTCGTTGACAATGGAGTTTGCGGCTCGGATGCGGCCGCGGAAATAGGATTCGAGTTCTGCTACAGGGAGCGTGGTGGGAATGAGGTTTAGGGTTGAGGAAGCTGGGAGACGAGAACCGTGTTTTGAGAGGAGGTCGAGAGCTGGTGGCCAATTGGGAGTATGTGGTTTCGGTGGTGTGAGATAAAGGGCTAGTAGGGTGTGATATATTGAGGGTATGTCGTCGTCTATTCCTGAAGTTGATGGCCTGCGGGATTGGGCGACAAGGGGGTCTGTTGAGGACTGGACGTGGACATGGTTGCAGTATCTGGAAGAGATATTAGAATGGGGACAATACTAAGAGGGAATGACATACTCTTCTGCCTTCTCAAAATCCTGGATCTTGAAAACGTATATTTCCAATGCCTGTTTATGTTGTCCCATATTACTCAATACCACAGCTTGAGCTTCGTAAAATTTGGGGTCTGTATGCTAGTTAGCTTGTAACATTTCCAGAGTCATCCAGACTACTTACCATCCCTGGGTACACTTCCAAAAGCTCTCGAAAGAGAATATTCCTTGCTCGTTCGAAGAAAATCAAGCAGCCTCTGCATCAAATCTTTCCAGCTCTCCGAATCTGTATCCTGGCGAGCCTTGAGATCTTTCAAATATGCGCTAACCAACTGATTATGAAAGTCTGGCGTCGTATCATTGAGTTCGTTTATCACGTGTTCGAGATACTTCACGGCAAGATCAACATCTATGCCTTCGAGGAATTCCACAACCCTATCTCTTGGTAGAGTCTCGGCATTCTCGGTATCTGCTAGGAACACCTCCATGCCAAGGTCCGGATCGGCTCGCAATGGCCATTCTGCAAACTCAAGAACAAGGTCAATCATCTCCGGTGGCAAGTTTTGCAAATATCCAACCGTTCTTTGGGGACCATGTAGTGTCGGTGCGTTTTCGTCTTCCTCTTCAGCGGTTCCAAACTTTTTGAGTAATTCCAGTGCCTGACGATGGAGCTTCTTGCCGTGGAAGAAATCAACTAGATCGTTGTACCTCCCCTTTTCTAATAACTTCTCGTTGACCACATCAGGGTCGCAAAAGTTTGGAATTCGGAAGAATGGTCCTGCTAAGGAGGCCCGGGCAAGCATATATGATCGGAAGAGAGTGGTATCGATCAGCTTTGCTGTCTCTCGTAGCTTTTGCTCTCGATCCTGTTCGGCTCCCGATGCAGGCTTAACAAGCAGTGACTCGAAGGCGGCTTCAGATGATCCGTTCTGTCCGTTCTGTTTCAATGGGACCAATTTGCCTGTATCAGCATCCAAATATCTCTTCATTCTATTCCGAGCATCAACAAGAAACGAGATGAGTTCTAGAACAGCTGCATTGAGGTCTTTCCCTTCTAACTTCGCGTCCTCAGCATCGAGCTTTATGAATGAGCGGATAGATGACGCATCTGAAGTATCCTTGTTGTGGCCCTTGAGTAATTTGCTGACGCCAGCCGGCTTCGGAGACCCAACGATGTCTTGCTTCACATCTCCAGTCTTAGCATTGTCTCCATTGGTGGTTTCTTCTCCTTCCCCACTGTCGCTATCTGGGTCATTTGGTTTGTCTTCAATGGTAGTAAGATCTCCGGCAATGATTCGAGGGTATAATCTAATAACTCTCTCTGGTGGAGCTTGCACATCATCTGCAAGGAATATATCAATGGCGTCTCGGTACTTGCGCTGATCAAACAGTACCTGTGCTTTCTGTATTTTGATTTCTCGAAGTCTTTCCTCCTTGTTCCGCAATAATGCATCTTCTAGCATGTTGAGTAAGCTGATAGCTTCATCATAACGTTCCTTCTCAACCAACTCATCAACTTGCGAATCGTAGTTTGTAGCGCCCATTCGCCAGATGCACCGGTCACTGGCGACATGGAAGCCCTTCCCGGCATGCGCCAAGCTGACTGTTGGTGGAGGGAAGTGCAGCTGGCTAGCGTTTGGTAACAGAATGGTCTGTAAGAGGGACAATGTCTCTGGGTTCCTAACCTCCAATGCACCTTTCGAAGGTGACTGCAATGCCAGAATATATGGATACGAGTATCCTATCGCATCTGGCGCTAGCTGCCACGGAATCTGCCTCTTATTTTCTGGCTTGCCGTCAGAGGTAATGAATAGTGAGTTGATGTCCTTGGTAAGAAGCATTTCACCATCGGCCAGTTTTGTAGCCAAAGGTTTTGGCATATATCCTCCAAGACCCATGTATCCCATAGTAGCAGAACCCGCGCCACCAAATCGACCTGTTGGGGCACCCAATGCCCCTCCGATGGCTCCTGGTCCAACAATTTCCTGCACTTCTTGGCTCAGAACATCAACTATCACATATCCAGAGTTCATGCCACATATAATTTGGGTCGCAGATGCCCAGGTAAGCGTCCGTATAGGTTCCGCCAGGGAGATTTCCACCATATCCTGCGAGAGCTCCGATTCATGCCACGACCATAGTAGGAGCCTCCTCTTGACTGCTACTGCTAATCTCGATATGATTTCTGGAATTCCCGTCGCAGGATCCTTCACAATATTCGACGTGACAGCAAAAGTTGAAGCTCCTTTTGTCTTGCTCAGCTGCTCTTGCAATGTGTAGGACTGTAGGTCGTGTATTGAAACATAGTAGTTGGACAAAGATATCAAGATATTGGCTTCCTTAATAATCGCAAGCTGCTCGATAGTTCTCGTAGAGAACTTCTCGACTTCGCGAAGCAGGTCGACAGGCTTGGGGGCGTTTGGGGAGCTTGGTCGAGAGGGAGACTTGTCATCTGTTTTCGGGGCTCCATTTTGCCTCTCCTCCTCGGGGAGCTCGTTGACACGGTATACTCGCAGACTTCCTGTATTTAAGCCCACTAATATCCTGTCACCTGTAAATCATCAGCTTCGTTCCAACTCCTCTGAGGTGCAACCGACCATATGCAAGTATCGACTCAATTTTGGACTTGTCCCGCTGCCTGAGCTCAACAATGGGTCGAGCTGTAAAGGCGGAGAGCATGGCGATTATGTGCCAGCTTCGGCTGTAGCTACACCAGGTCTTCGGCGGGGTTTCATTGAAGCTATGCAGCCATTTTATGAAGAGTCGGGAGCCTGTGAGGCGTGTTTTGTGCCTCGGCGCATACTGTACTACTTACTGTTGTACTAAATAGAGTAGGTAGACAGGGAGAAGAAGCTCGGGCGTTCGCAAAGGATGACGATGGGCTTGGCGAGATTCCAACCGCAGTCGTGTGAGCCGCATGCTTCAACTCAACAACACCACACCTCACCCCCAGAACAAATTCTCCTCCTTCCTGACTCCTGTATCTCTATAGGAATCCTTGAGGTTCACAGCCAAGCAAAATATACGTCTTTACAAATGCTTACATTACACGTTGGCAATGTCAATGTCTCATAGTAGGCCAGGACTTGCGGATTTCCCATCTGACTTTTACGACTCTGAGCTGTTTAATATCATTGCAATGCAGCTAGAAGAATGTATATCCTCCGGATCCGACAGCTCGATTCCCGCCGTCGCTGCTCCCAAGCCTGCCCCAACGTTTGTAAGTTGTAGAGCATATATTATTATTTTGATACCTGTCGAGCATTCCATCAGTCATTTGAAAGCTCACATCACTTTTTTAGCTTGGCCCTTATCGCTTGCGCCCTGCCGGCGTAGTGGGTGCCTTTGCTGCTGCCAGCCCTGCTGCAAAGGGGGAAGAAGAAGAAAAGGGTCCTATTATTGCTGCTAGCCGTGCTGTTGAGGAAGAGGAAAAGCATATTGTTGCTCCGGGCTCTGCCCCCGAAGAGGAAGATGAGGAAGATGAACTTATTGCTGCTGTTACCCCTACTGCTAAGGGCGAAAAAGAGAAACCTGTTATTCCTCTGGGCCCCTGTGGTCCCCAACGCTTCGCTCGCCCTGTGGTGGAGGAGGATTACGATCATGATGATAGTAGAATCCCCGCCTCCTCCCGCAAGAGGAAGAAGCCCCCAGTCGGTTCCCCTGCTGTGCCTGACCCCTCTCACAGGAGGAAGAAGCTTTTGGACCGTCGCCGTGTTGTCCCCAACCCTTCCCCAAGGAAGAAAAAGCCTCTGGACCGTCGCCGTGTTGTCCCCTCCCCCTCCCACAAGAGGGAGAAACCTCTAGACCGTCGCCCTGCTGTCCCTGGCGCCCGCCGCAAGACCCCCTGTTTGGGCTGCATCCGCAGTCTTCTTGTCGGCAAGGCAACGGCGCCCTGCCGCGAAACCACCCGCCCAGATGGGAACCGGTGTTTCCTTTGCGACGCTGGTCACAAGTGTCAGGAACCCCCTCTAGCGTTGAGGATTCCTGGGCGTCGTCTTCAGACGGCGTTCTTCGCCAAGGATAAGAAGGTAAATTTTATCTATGCGGACATTCAAGTATAGCTAATAGAGCTTCTAGTGGATAAAGTTGTGGCGGGTGACGTGCCGGACTTTACTCTCCGAGTACGATTCGGGTCGACCGGACTCGGATCCTTGTGATGAAGATGAGTATAAGGAATCGGATTCGCGTCGACCAGATCCTTGTTATGAGGGTGGCAATGGGGAGTCGGATCGGCCAGAACCGGATCATTGCAATGAGGATATGAATGAGATATCGGAATCGGAGTCTCGGTTTTCTCTGGACGAGCTTGGTCTCTAGAGGTGAAGCGAATCGCATCTCCTAAATCACCACCACCTACAGGGACCTGCACTTATAACGAGAGCAGTTACACAACAGACTCACCCGCTTGCTACGCGAGTAGCAGTTGTACCCAACATTAAAAACACACCTGCATTTATAGGTAACGAAAATGACTGTACAAAAGGATCGCCAGTTTGTTGCGCAAACACGTCTTGTAAATAACACGGCCAGGCATTTATTAACTCTAATTATAAAAATTTCTAGACTTGGCTACCATATATTGCAAGGTTAACATAGCCCTAGTTGCTAAAAATATATCCTCTTCACATCTCACTCGCTCTAATTCTCTAAAATCCCATCTACAAATAGGTTCCTAAGTATTGTATAGGTGTAGCTGATCCAAGTTGTAGGAGTATCTCCATCGCGATACCCTGGGTACCTTGGGTAGTTTCCGCTCATTTCTACTACTACATCTTCTCTACCCCGCTTGGCACCCTCTTTACGATCGTTATCGGTGATTTTCCATGAGCGGATGAACCATGAGTACAGTGCTGCGGCGATGAACATAAAGCCCGTGAATACTTGGGCGTCGAGGTAGATGTTCCCGTGAGATCGCCGAAGCATGAGGCCGATGGGCTCGGCGACGGTTTGTAGGCAGATGATATTAGTACGATCCTATCTAGGGTAAGTCTTCCTAGGTTAGTCTTGCAATGCACAGAACACGCATACCCAGCCATAGCCTCCATTAGGAGGTACGTCTTCCACTCCAACAGCATTTGCAAGTCTAGTACTTTCGCTGTGTGGCAGATTCTTTTTCTGAGCTGGGACAACTTGATCGGGGTCGGGTTCCCGCCATATATGATCAGAGATACGATGTAGAAGTTCAATGGAGCTTCCTTGAGCCATTGCCTTGTGAAGAGAAGGGGAATGTTGGGAAGAGGAGATGGAAGATTGACTTATGGTAACAGGTATGAACTCCGTGTAGCATGGTTATATATACCTAGCTATAGAGTGATATGCCCGCATGCGGGAAATCGAAGTATGAACAGGGGTAGAGTGAGGTGTCGAAAGGCCGACTACCGGAGACAAATCATCGAAGCTCGTGAAAAATGAGACTGTAAAGTTTGTCGACAAGCCCAAATGCTGTAGAGATATTAGAGGTATAATAGAGATCGAGCTGTTATTGGAAATTGTACTGCGGAAAAGTTTCGGAAGATGCAGCAGATGGGTTCACAGGGTTGGATTCGAGGCAGATCAAAATATTCAAGTGAATTGCAAACTATATATCCTATCTCTAACCCACCTTGTTCCCATAGAGAATTGTCTTGGGGCCGGTACCCAGTAATTTTGATTGGAGTCTCTTCTGTACCTGCCTTTGAATCCATCGAGTTAGCAAAGAACAACTCGATATGATATGTAATTGAATTGAGAAATCAAAAAGCTTAAGTCAGACATCCAAGGAAGAACTTTGCCCCTCATCTGTCCCTGTTTAGGTTCTAAGTAAGGCGGGACTCGAGTGAAAACTGCGAATGTGGTATGTGTTTCATCATAAAAGCTAGGGGGAGAAACGAGAGAGAAAAAAGTGCTGACTGACCTTTGTGGGGTAGGTGCGAAGGATCCTGCATGTCAGCTTAGATCTCGGTGTGTAGTAGTGGTAGGAAGGTAGATCCTCCCCCGCTGATGCTGTACATCAGATGGGTTCCACCTTGCTAGCTGATAGATGCCGAGGGATAACTAGGATCGCGACCGTACGGTGGGTGGGGATGCTAAGAAAACTTTTTTCGAGTCAGCAACGCGTCGACACTGGGTGACAGATACGAATGTGATAAGAGATGATTCTCAGACAACGGTACTGGCAAGTAGCAGGCAGACCACGTATGGAAAGCCCGGACAGCATAAACTTCATCATTGGCGATTAAGTTGGGAAAAGAAGTATTTTGTGAAATTGTCATCATTGAAGATGGTGGGAGAAAAGAAGGAAAGGACAGAGCTGGGGACGTACCATAGTTAGTCGCAAACACATGGAGCTGACGAAGACAGCTCCTGACGGTATTGTTGTATTGGTTGGAAGAAAAAGATGTTGGTGGAAGTGGTTGAGAAGAGGGAGCTCCGAGAACAAAAATATTTCTTTTGAAGTGGGTTTGAAGCTAGCGGCCGTATTCTTTTAACCATCTTGGTACTAGCCTCTTTGAGGAGACGATGATCACATGACGCTGGCACAATCATCAGTATTGCGACTGTGAGTTCAATTAAAGCCTTCCAGAATTGCCTATGGAGTTGAATCTTATTATTAGATTATATGATATCAATAGATAATGCTTCTTGGTTGTTGTTTACCTTGCAACGGTTTTGAGGTTCCAGCTGGAACTAGAGAGACCGAGTGGTTCCTAAGATAGCTGGTACACGCACATAAGACATTTGGTAGCGATGCATATCAATCGAGATAGCAAATTCATCGGTAGTAATCTTGACTGTCATTTTCATTATATGTATATATATGTATATTAACCAGCAGCTGAAATCCCAAATCAGAAGGTGAACTGATTGCATGCTATAATCACCTGATATTGAAAGGCCACCGCTGCCTTAATTGATGCCTGAGAATAGCTTTCCCCATTTTTTCCGCCAAAAAGCTTTGGGCCCCAGCCTACCCAAGCAAGCCCATTCATCCCATCGCAGACTGCAGTAAGGAACGAGGGAGTGGATGTCTAGTCCAAAGGTTGTTCAAACAACAACGTCCACCACCACCACAACCTAATCACCGTTATGCTCCCAACATCTTTCTCCCTTTGAGCTCCCTCCTCATCACTCTCCTCGCCATCCTCTCTTTCTCACTCACTCGCTGCAGCATCCATTGCGTGCGAACTGCTCTCAACCCGGCTTCTGCGCTTGCTCCCCTTTCCCCTTCATGTTGCATCAGCGCCCGATATCGTGACCAGGGCTCACCTCGAATTCACTCTCCCGCGCCGCAAGGGTCAAAGTGCTTCGGACGAGAAAAGACAACGACCACGACATATCGCATTGAAACATTCGCATGCGGTACACCAGATCTTACTTCCAAATCACTCGTTGCCTAGCCTATTGATTACATATTTACCCGCTCCGTCCGGTCTTTGCGACAACGGCTTTCTACAGTATTTCGGCGGACCTGAACCTACTCGTACCACCCGCCTTCTCTCTTTCTGCGACAACTTCGACAAGGTGCACAAACGATTTCGCGAGGACCAAGTACAACAGCGCTCCAAGTCGAGACGAAGACCTCTACGGAAAGCTTGATTTAGCCTATTATTTGTCGCAAAAATATAACAAGTTCCAGCTCGGGATAGCTGTCTACCAGCCAGAAGAGCGGCAATAACAAATTTATTCCTTACAAACGCGATTATACAAAGAAGTAGAGACCACAACACACGGCATCTACTAGGTAGCGGGGCGGAGGAGGACTACGCGACCTTTGGTGATCCGAGGCACATGTGTGATATACGTTTGGATTGTGCTCGGTTTCCACTTGGTGGACACTCAATCTTAGCAACATGATGACAAGCTTAGGAGGCCAGGCCTATTCGCATCCAGGTGGAATTCCTCACCCAGGTGCTCAAGGCCACCCAATGCAGGCAGGCATGTCAGTACCGCACAGTCAAGGTCAGGGCCAACCAGGAATGCCGCAGCATATGCAAATGGGAGTATCTGGTCCAGGAGGTCCTCAGGTCAGTCAGGCTGGAGTTATGATGGGTGGTGGGATGCCGCCTGGAGCTGGTGGGCCGAGCCAACATGCCTTGCAACACCTCAACCCTCAGCAACAATTGATGCAACAGCAACAGCAGCAGCAGCAGCAGCAACAGGCAGCAATGTGTAAGTACAAGAGTTTTCATTTTCAGCCTCGGGGCCGAGACATGCGGCTTATTACAGCCCGACATACGTCCGACTTTTTGGGTGGCCCGCATGCTGACGGATTATCTAATTATAGTCGGAAACCCTCAATTCCAACTACAACAACAGCAACAACAACATATTATGCAACAACAGCGCGCGCGTCAGGCCATGATACAGCAGTCTTACAGTGGGGGTGGGATGCCGATGAACATGCAAAATGGCATGGGCCAGATGACTCCGGCGCAATTCCAAGCGATGCGATCTGGACCCATGGCGCGGCCTGTCAATTTGCCCCAACATCTTCAACAACAGCAGCAACAAGCTCAACTTGGCTTGGAACAGCAGCAAGCAGCGCAAGCTCAACAACAAGTGAGTCTCCTAATCCATCTGTTGCCCCTCCCAGCCTCTACTCAATTCTGATCTGGACTCTGGCTAATACGTACAGCACCAGCAGCAGCAACACATCCTCGCGCAACAAATGGCAATACAAAATGCTCAACAACACGGAGGAAATAATAATCCAGGGCAACAGAACCAGATGACCCAACAGCAGATGCATAATATGCAGCAAGCGCAAATAGCAGCAGCTCAGCAACAGCAGCAACAACAACAAGGGCAAGCTGCCAGTGCTAGTCAGCCAAGTCAGCCTATACAAGCACAATCCCAACCTCAAACGCAACAAGCACAACCCAATGCACAAGGCCAACCACAGCAGGGCCAGCCACAGCCTCAACCCCAAGGAATGAATCCTCAACAACAAGCAGCTGCAGCTGCTATGATGCAGCAAAGACAACAGCAAGGCGAGAAGCTAAGAGGGCAATGTCTTATGAGACTAATGCAATTTGCGGATCATCTAAGCAGCTTTGGCGCGTCCTCAAAACCTTTACAATCATATATGACCAACGGCACCCAGAAAATGGCAGCACAGGGAAATAAGCAAAGGGACGATTTGTTCTATTGGTCAGGTTTCGTGGATAGATTTTTCTCCCCAAAAGGGGTATTACGGCATTCTCTTTGGTTTACGGATGATGGTGCCAACAAGCAGTACGAGATTACTTACCCAGCCTTAGCGAGATACTTCTTTACCCATTTTGAGAGCGGGGTCAAGACCATGCAGTTGATTATGGAAAAGGGCACAGAAAAGGATTTACCTCATAGTGGACATTACATTGAAAGCCAAAAGTCAAGTTTTGTATACTGGTTTGACACTGGCGCACAAGTAAGCTTCAAAGTCCTCTCCCAGAAATATACTAATGTTGCCTAGTTGATTGCAAATGGAACGCTTCGCGCCCATTTTGATGCAGAACAGAAGATTGAACTTCTTGAATTTGTTACAAATAGTCATGAAGAATACTTGCCACGAAGTCGGCTGATCGAAGCGGCAAGGCCTGTGCATGATTGGGCCAAAGAGTGGCATAAAGTCAATGCCCCACCAGAAGGGAAGCAATCACCGGAAATGAACAAGAAAAAGGCCAAGGCTATGAAATCACCGCCTGCACCGCCCCCTGATATCGACCTTCCTCAATCTAAAGTCATTGCCAGATCGGGGATTCCACCTGCAGTATTTCGGTTCCTCGAGGTATGTTCTCCCTCCAAGAACCTTGTTTTACTGTCTAACGTGACATAGCTTGCCGAAGTAATAGTGCAAATGAATCCCCTTTTTAATTACTCCCATCAGCACCCTCAACTGGCACCGTACCCAGCTCTGGAACAGTACATGACGACAGTTTCTATCAACGGCAATAACCCTGGGGTTCAAGGACAGAATCCTTCCGGGCCAAGAACACCGGGTATGTCGAATTTCCCTATGGGGGCTTCACCTGCGGCAGCTCATCTCCAACTTCCAGGTTCTCCTCATGTTGGTGGAAGTCCTGCCCAGGCTCCTGGTATGCAGCTACAACACAGCCAGCACGGCACCAGCTCTAGTGGACCGAGTGCAAATACGAGCCCAAACGTTACCAATAAACGTAGGAGACCGAGTGCGGTCAAGGCAGAGGAGGAGAATCAGGTCAATGGAACCCAAGCAAAGCCAGGGGTGAAGCCGAGCCCGCGGATAACCAAGAGGCAGAAGCCAAACAATACGTCATGATTCTTTTGATCTAATGCCAGTTTCGTATATCTTGCATTCGGCCTTGATGAGGCCCAAACCTCGCTTCCGAATTGGACAGAATGGCTCTACATCTCAACTTGGATATCCATTCCATTCCAGCATCCGATGACTACTAGGCGATAATGATGTCCTATTACATCTCACGGCCTAGTACAAACTCATCTCAGGGTGGCGCGGCACATCGCATCGCATCACATACCACAACGGTCTCCGGCGCAATTATTTGGACCCACCCGACTAATTGATTGTTTTTAATCTTGTATCATATCTAACTTAACCTTCGGGCCTTGCATTTGGCTTTACTTGGAATACGGCGTTTTGGATGGTGGGGTTGTTACATCTGATTTTTACCTTATATAACGTCTGGTCTGCTATACCCGGTTTCGAGGGATGGTCGAATAACAGGAGTTGGGTTTTACGGTGGTGATGCAGGGAGGGGTTAGTGGTGGCGTGGTTGTAGTAGGAGTAGGGGGGTGGAGTAGGAGGTGGAGTGAATGAAAAGTTTTAAATCAGATGAATGATTATGTATCTTTGTATGTGCTGAGCTGAGGTGAGGTGTGTGGATATTGTAGATCGGAGGTAGTGCTCATAAGCATACATAAAACTCGTCAGCTACTATTCAAGTGTGGAGAGAGGTCTTGGATGTCTGGAGGTTGGAATACATTCGCTCCGTGGCTTCGTCGCTCGTCTGCTGCATGCAGATATCGAATTGCTCAAGACCATAGAGTAGGTGCTTTGCAATCTTGCCGAGTGGGCGGGACAGGTGCAAAAAGAAAAGATTGAGAAGCTTCTCAGTAACTGGACTTTCTTGACGTTACTGTAGTACAGTAATACCGAGGAAGGACTAATCCGGAAGTTGTACTGTACTGTACTGTGCTGTGCTGTTGTTGCATGTGATGGAGTAGATGATAGCTAGATAGAGGGGTTGATAAGAAAGGGGTAAGGAGTAAGAAGGAAGGGGGAAGGGATAAGTCTTGAGAGAAAAGGGGATTACCACAGTTCGGAAGTAGGAATCTCGATAAACTATGTCTGCCACAAGGCTGACTAGTTGACTGGTTGCGCTGTTCGGGTGTGCCTGATACTTGTAGTAATTGGAAACCAGCTGGCTGGCTGGGGGTGTTGTTGTAGATGCGGAAGGAAGCACAAGGACATATTGAAGGTGTGGTTTGCGTAGTGAGAATCTAAGGAGAGACTGCTCCTTTTATTATAAACCTTGGTGATATTGTGGCCTTGTCTTGTGTCTGTTAATAACCTGTGAATACATATTAAGAGCATGATCTCTTTCATTCGACTCGTGAACGGCAACGGCAACGGCAAATTTCGGTCACTTCTTTATGAATGGAGGTTCTGGTTGAATAGGAAAAAATATTTCTGAAGTCTTCGAGCCTTCTCGAGCCCCATCCACCGGACCAACCGTTGAGTTTTTCCAAGACGTTGGTTGATCCGAGACAAGTTTCGATAGGATGTGGTGTTACCTAAAGCTCAACGACGTGCTCCAAAGACACAACTCATACTGCTCGCCGACTTGGACCAAAACTGCACGCGCACAACTCTAGAAGCGCACACTGGCACTAGGAAGTATCTTGAAGTCCGTAACACGAGAATACTCGCACAAGCCTTGCGATGTGTATCCATTGTCTAATCTGATCTGTTAGGCAACCTTGCGAGAAACGAACGGGGCTGAAATAAGCGGTTGTGAAGCATTGTCCGAACGAACGGCTTGCAAGGCTGATGGAAAACTCGGGACTTGTGAGATACTTCAGCACTTGCCATGACGCTTCATAAATCAAATCCGAATTCGAAAACAAATTCAACTTTGGTTTGAGCGAGCACCTTTGGGGATTGTGGTAAACCGAAACCCAAGAAGTGGAGCATTTTTGCTCTGGCGGAGTTACTTATTCCTTGCAATTATATTAACCTCACCGTCTTCACGGGATTCCTTCTCATCTAGACTTGTCTACTTTGGGGGTTGATCTTGGGAAAGATCTCCGGCTTGGCTACTTCAAAGAATCATGCCAGGTACTCGGTTCCTCGATACGAAGAAGAGAGAGAAAGAGAAATACAGTAGTTGAAAGTCATCGGGAGAAAATTCTCGTCCGCAATCCCGGACATGTCTTGGCGTGAGGATCAACGAGTGGCTGTGACTGCTGCCGTTGAGTACTTAAAGGACCTCCTAGCGAAATAACCCTTTTCCAGCTCAAAATAGCATCTCACGTCTAGGTGGAGATTGTCCTTGGCTACCCTAAGGATTATGCACAGTCCCGGTGAGCCGCAAGACTCCAGACTATACATAGCCCAGGTGCCACTTATTGTATATCACATTGACAGACCAGAACTTTCACCGCTTGGTATCGAAAGTACAGTACAACTGGCATGATCGATTGCTGTCCAGCCCGAGAGACCTCCGTGATCAACATTGGCCCTATGTTTGAGGAGAACTTCGACTATTGTGGAGAAACCCTCCAAACTTGCAATGATAAGGGGAGTCCAGCTTTTGACAGCTTCATATCTATCGAGGAGAGGCTTGTAAGGCAAAAGAAGATTGACAAAGGATTCGTTGCCAGATCGAGCCGCGAGGTACAAGGGCGTATGCCCTAATGCGTCGCAGCAGTTGATATCAATCCGTACCCAAGAGAGGTAAGGGCTTCTATAGAATTTGACCTGACGGCGAACAACAACAGTTCACCGGCGGCTGTGCTGAAGCGTGAAAAGATAGTCTTATTATGATTGCCATAATCGTGGCCAAAGAATTTGATCAGTAGTCGTGTAACTTCCAGGTAACCTCCGAGGACGCTCAGTTGCAACGGCTTCGTGACTGCATGTCTTGTAGTAATATGACCGATCTGTTATCTCCTGCTCCAGACAAGTAGCACTATGGAAGGAGAACTAGTAGGTGCTTTTAAAGAAATAGGTACTATATCTTCTAAGTAAACTAAAGCAGATCTCCTTAGAAAATCACAAGAGTACGCCCATAGAGTCACCTATCCCAGTCAAGACCCCCAGAATACTCATACGCCTGCAAATGCACAACTACACCTTCTCTACTACCCTCCGCAACGATCTTGTTGCACTGTTGCTTGTAGACGTTATCCGCCTCCGGTTTACAGGCGATATGTACCTCTTGGAGATTAGGCAGCTGGGACCTACGTACCGCACAAAAATGACGGAACAAGGCATTAAGAGCTCCGTCATGAGGACCCATTCCCTCGGATTTCAACGACAGATGCGTGACTGAAGGGGGTATCAAGTCACGTACGAACGGATCTAGTGAGCCGTTGAAGAAATATTGCAACGAGGTAGCAATATTACCTGTGACACCCGCGGCATTGATGTTGCATTCAACAAGTTTCAGAGGAAACTCGAACTTCTTTAGCTTCTGGAAACCACGGGTCGATGCCTTGCCGGGAAGGATAGAGCCGCGCAATTCAAGGATGTTGATCGAAAGTTCGATAAGATGGCTCCCAGCTTCGCGCGCTACTGCGTTGATAAATTTGCAGATATCCCAGTCTGGAGGAAGATAGTCATGCTGTGTGCTATGCGAGTATCTTAATGTCTTCAAGCGTGGTGTATGCTTGAGGAAGTCGGTTATGCCTGCGTCGTCAATACAACAACCACCTAGATGAGCTGCTTCAAGTGTGTCTGCGATATGAGGCGAACCTCTAAATGCGAGACTTCTAGGGTTTTCTCCGACTGCTAAGCTGCCAGGACCGCTAAACGACTTCAAATGCGGTAGAGCGAGGAAGGGGCTCGCCCAACTCAAGCCCCAATTTTCAGTCTCGGATCTCGATAATGATCCAAGGAAACTTGTGACTGACCGAAGACCGGAAGACAGAAAGCAAGATTGCCGAGCCTCCTTGGCAAGGACATCGAGCAGCTGATTCGTCGCGGCATTCGGCTTCCATGACCTTGGTATGGTGAGGTTCTCGGTGTCACTGAGCAGCGTTAGGAGAAAGGCACTGCCGTGCTGCGAATAACGCATCTCTCTGACATCCTCTGCGAACGTAGAATAGTACACCCTCCAGTCTAGCCGGGCTCGCTGGAGATACGTAGAGTTGGCAAACAGTTGAACAATGACTCCTCCGTCCTCAATGCTTGGGACCGACTTTGGTGGTTCACCACGGACACGTAGATGCGAAAGGCACCTGCTGTCCCCCACAAGGTTTGCGATGCGAATGTACCGCGCAACGATGGGATCAGCGGCGATGAGGTTGATGAGGTCGGAAGCTGCAACCAGGCTGTCGCGCGCGTGGGCGTAGTAGGCAAAATCTCGGAAGCGGGAGCGCAGCTCGTTGTGGCGCTTGATGAATGGTGTACATCGCGCATAGATTCTCTTGCAGGTCGTTGCTAAGTTCTCGAAGCTCTGTGGTAGAGAGTATTCAACAATAATGTCAAGAAGCTCGTGTGGGAGGTTCGAGAGAGCCATAGTAAACTGGTTGGTCTCTAGTCAACGTTGTTGTTGATGGTGTTGTTTAGTTGTTTGACGAGTACTCGAGTAGCTGATGGACAGATCACATGACGCAAATTGTGCTGCTTTCTTCTTAATACTCGTACTTGTCCCTTTCTGGAATGTTGGAGGTAAGGCTCAACCTTATGCCAAGAACTCGCCCCCAGCTGACGTTATCTTCAGCTGTTTCGAAGGATCCGAGTGCTTCGCAGTCGTAGGGCGACCAGTAGGAAAAGCGCCTCGTATACTAAGCCACGAGGAATCTCACTTGTGTCAGATAGGAATTCATGCCTCGAAGATTTACGGCAGATTAAGACTTGAGCCGTTCAGCTCCCCATATATATTTTGCTAGGGATTTAGTTTCTAAAGTAGCGCAATAAAGAGATTTATCCCATACTATCCCCCTTAATAAATGTTAATGATCCTTCGCCCCATCGCGTAAATAGGGGAATTTAGTAAATGATATCACTACGTCTAGGGCCTAGTGGGATCTTACGAAGTACAAGGACTTTATAAGTACCCTTTACGGGCCACTGCAAGGGTTCTAGCCATTCAGTTCCATAGGCCTCTACGTATTATGGGGGACTTTACGTGATTTAACATTTATTAAGGGGGGGGGGGGATAGTCGACGCTTATATAAGCAGCTTACAACAATCTGGTGAATTACTATGTAGGCTCTAGCTCACGCGAGCACGATAGCTTCTATCAAGCTGACCTAACACTGCCTTCACAACTGTGCCTCTTCTCTGGGTTCGATGTTGTCTCAGTCCAACACTCTTTACATTCCTCTTAAGCAATCCTTCCTTCCTGTCTTACGTTTAAATATTACCAAATAAGTATCCCCTCCACCCTTTGTATGCCGCCAAGACTCTTTCTCACCATAAACACAGGGGTCTGGTGGGAGAGGAAAATTCTTGGCGGCATACAAAGAGTGGAAGAATAGCCAATGCAGCCTTCTACTTCTCGTGCCTCGTATTGAGTGCTGGTAGATCCCTATTCTCCATTTTACCTAGATGACACACTTTTTCCATGGCCACGCCTACATTCAGCAGACATCACAATGCAGAAGACTCTGATTCGTTGCAGCCAACATACTAATCTGATTCATTTTACTTACTTATACAGGAAAGGAAAGGAATAGGATTTGCGTAGGTCGTTGCCAACAACAACAAAACCTGACCGTGCTGACACTCGATATCAGTACATAAACACTCGATCGTGTGTCGTGCCGCACAGGTCAGGTCTAAAAAAAGGAACCAGGCTGTAATGTGCATTCCTTTTGGAATACTTTGGGAATACCCCAGCACCTTGCTGTCGAGTGTTAGCACATTAATACACTTGATCATTTGTCGTGCCACACAGGTCATGTCTAAAAAAAGCTACGAGGCTGTAATGTACAGCCCTTTAGACATCTATGGGGCATACTCCACCAAATTGCTGAGCCATGAGCAGCACGGTGGTTAATCCTAATCAACGCTCTCACGAAATTGCAAGATGGGAAGAGCTTCCCTGGTTAACCACCTTAAGGAGGGTATATATATCTACTGCATGTTCCGCTTCTTGTTTGATCAAAAACCAAATCAAGTCTATTCTCTCTTCTCCAACCGTAAACACTTTTTGCTATTCGATGAGCAGAGATGCCTAGCATGCATTCCGTACTTTTTCTTTCTCTTTTGCTTACCGCAAAGGCGGCTGTATTACCGTCGATAACTCCACGCGCATATCCCCCTAGTTGCGACGAAGCGTATGAGGACATTGCACTGGTAGAGTTCAACGATGGACCTACTACTTCTGGAGACGCGGGCATCGGAGCAGAGTTTGAAACTCTCGTCATCCAATTCTCAAACGATAAATGCAGCCTCGAAGATACCTTTTCAGCAAAACGCAAGGTGGTTCAGGGCCGTTCTGGGACGAACTTTGTGCTTTCAGTAGACACTTCTGTTGAACAGGGCGCTGGGAAACTCAGCGCGGAGTACGTCTTGGATGGCAGGAACATTAAAGTCGGCGATGGGAGTGCTGCAGCCGCTGGCAAAGCAGCTTTTGATGACTTGGTAAGTACTTCGCTGAATGGCCTCCAACCTTGACACAATTAACGTTTGCAGGCGAGTTGGACGCCTTGGAGTGAAAATCCGAGCAATCAGGTTATCATTAAGGACTACCAGGAATGCTCAGATCCTTGGACCGTCAGGGGCCTGGGTACAAACACGAACAAAGACAAAATTTGGTGGGCTCCTCAAATCACTGCATCGATGCCTCTAGAAGCGCTATACTCCTTGATGAAAGAGAATGTAAAAGACGTAACGGACGGCCGGAACATCCTCAATGGCGACACTGGTATCTCTAGAGGCCAAAACACCCAGCTAGTCACTAAAGATTATTTCCAGGATCTCTCACTAAAAGTCGATGTCGGGAAGATCAATGATGCAGTGCTTGGATTCTGTACTCTGGTCTTATCTTACGCAAAGGCTGCGAACAAGCCGATAAATCCGGACGATCCAAATTCTCAGGAGATGAGTCCTAAGTCGTGGATTCCGTTCATGCCACGAACGGAATTCGTCACAATTTACCGCGCAGTCAAGTCATTCTTTCCTGCTGACGACGAGCTGTTCGATATCTTTAACACACTCGCATGCTACAAAACAGCCTTCACAAATAATAACTTTCAAGTCAGGTACGTAGGTGGCATGACTTTGCAGCTCACTTGCCCAGCTAATAGCATACAGTATCGACGGGGATTACTGTACTGGGACAGTCAAGAACCCAGTAACTACTGACAAATTCGGAGATCTGCAATACAAGTATATCGGCGCATATCCCAAAGAAGGCATTCCTACCACCCTGAGTATCAAGGAATGGATTCAGGACATCGACAAAGGCAGTCCAAGCCCAGATTTATTAACCACTTTCGATAAACAGTACGATGGATCCATCGGTGGCCTTGGAACTCAGGTCGAGAAGATGTTCAATCTGGACCGCACAGCGCCTTTATTTGAATTTCGAGACCTCATACCTCAGAATACCGTGGACTTCGAAAAGTTCATGGGCGACGTAGACTCATCTATTCAGACACTGCACAAGAACTTCGCCGCTCGGATTATGAAGAAAGTGAAACGCGACGCCACCGCTTGCCCGGTCAGTATCACTGCCAGTCCAACTACGCCGCCCCAAACGACTTCAGCTCCAGCAATGCCGTCTTGCTCTTTGCAGAACGAAGATCCTGATCAAGGTATCAATGCACGAGGTTGCGTTTGCGGCTCTACAACTCTGCCGTTGTTGACGAACTCCCACGCGACCGACGAGTCCCAGTCCTGTTCATACACCGCAATGCCAACAAGTAATATAGCCAACCCTATTACCATCGAGTCACAGGTCTACACTGCCAATTGCTACAAATGTACCCTCGTCGGCGGCGTCGCTGACACCCCCTCATGCGCAACAACTCCAGTTAGCGGATGTACACCTACCACTCCCCCCACCCCGACTGCCACTATCTTTCTCTCTAACAACTCCGTCCCTATCGGCGATGAGAACAATAAGAATGGCGGTGCCGATCTCCGCTCAGACCTCTTTAAGAAGCTTAAGGCTCTCTGCCCGGACAGCTCAGATACATGCGACTCAAAAACGCCTGGAGAATTAGACAGTATTGAGACAGTCGTCGGCAGCGAGCCGTCCGAAGAGACTCTCAAGTTTACCATTCAGGACAGCCACTACGACAGCACGAAGGAGCGGGATCAGATGATCGCCGCGGCGGTCGCATCGTGGCAGCAAGCTGTCTCCAAGTCGTGCAAGGAGGTCGAGTACGAAGATACCGAAGATCCTACTGCATCTGGATGCGGGACGGGTATCGTGAAGCGTGGAATTGTCGAGCGTGCTTTGATGACTAGAGAGGAGCGGAAGTTGAATCCTAGATACGCGCTTCCGGAGCCACTTTGCGATGGTTGTAGTCCACCGGCGCGGCGGAGTGTCATTATAAGGCCACGGTTTGTGCAGGGCCTGATCATATTAGTGAGTTTGCACGTCCCCAGTCTTCATTTGACCATCTCTGACATAGCATTCAGATCCCATCTTGGGCAACAGCCGCAATGGTCCGTACGCCAACCACATGAACATCCAACTCTCATATGAGATTGGCCATGGTACCTCCGCATTTAATGAATTTATCTGCGAATTAATTGTCGACGGTCTCACTGCGTTGGCTATGGCAGTCGCGCCAGAACTTGCGGGTGCCGAGGTCTGGGAGGACGTTGAGCTGCAAGCGGTATGCGCAGACTTAGCGGAGCAGATTGGGTCGCGTGATTTAAACATCACGGAGAATGCTCTGCTAATTGGTTAATAGTGAGGATGTGTGCTGCATATTTTCTTCTGTCTTCTCTGTGGCATTAGTATATTTAGGACTTCAGTAGAGTTAACCTTCTTGTTTCTATTTCCTTTCTCATTTCCCTGAAAGCGTTTCAGATACTCCATATATGACCGCGGTGTTGATCCATTCTAATTCGCGAGGTACCTACTGTACATACTGTATATACTCCTCCCAAGGCAGTTAAGATACCAGCCTTGGGCATGACTAAATGAAAAAGCTCCGTACTATAACTCGAATCTCACTCGATAGATATCTGCTCGAAGCCAAGCAGAAAGAAGAATACAATCTCCCTATCACATTGAAATGAAATTGGCCATACTTGTAGGTCTGTTTGTATAGAGTAAGTAAGCACCTATGGTATAAGTAACAATAATATTATTCCCTCCCGTCAGTCCCACTGCAACACTTATCCCACTTTTAGCATCTGAATGCATGAGCCTAAATACCAAAGTTCTAACGAGTCCTAGTATTGTTAGGGCCGGAAGCCGATACTCTGGATCTGCATGCTCGCCTACTCACTCTGCTGATGACGGCACGGCGCTAATGAATCAGGGAGGCAGAAGAGAGTGGCCTCTGTGGAATTCCTAGTTATATGGAGGTGGAGGTGGAGGTGGAGGTGGAGGTATAAGCGTAGTGAGCGCTATTAGTATCGCGGCTGGATATATTGAATTGGGATCAAATACTCTACTAACTCCACTCCTGTACACATAATCAGGTTTTTCCGAAGAAGCTAAAAGGCTAAAACGAAATGTGAGTAGCAAGCAGAAGCAGAGGGTGCTCCCCACGAGATGTATAAGACTGGGAAAGGCGAATTACTGTATGCTTAAATCAAACTTTAGTTCTTTCTCTCTCTTTTTCTCAGGCTACTTTACGCATTACTGCTCGATTTTGCCTGCATAATTATGTACTACTATTGGAATATATCAAAGTCTTAAGTAGTCACTTGAAAATGCGGTGCAACTAAAACGAGGACGAGTAAAACTCGGGTTCGTTCTTTCCTTCTTCTTTCCTTGGAGTCTTTAACGTAGTAGTGAGTGAATCCACCTGAACACTCGTATAGTTGTACTTTCTGTTGAGATCAATATATATAACCAACCCTACCTTACAAATCGAACAAGCAAGCAAGAATGCTAACGCTTGGAACACTGATTAAAACAACTTTTCTAGATAGATGTACTACCTCATACTCCAAGAATGCAGCTCCTCTGCTATTCCGCTCTGGGCTGCTAGCCTTTGGGTCTAGTCACGATATGGACGCTATCTGTTCGCTCACTGCAGTTACCTTTATCGATGAGCTTAAGAACTTGAAGCTGCTAGCCTACGCTGGCTTCGTAGACTTCAAATCGTGTGGATGGCCTTCTTTGCAAATGCTGGGGAGACTCATTGTCCGAACCCATTGCGTGTTTGCACCAGGGTCTCTTCGTGAAGCAGCACATCGAGAGAAAATTTCGAAGAAGGCAGCCGGCTTGCCTTTCACTTCGTGGAGCTATGGCCAATCTCAGCGGATAAGTTGTCACTAGGTGACTGTGAGACACAGGCTGTTGACGTCTACTTAACGCTAGAAAAAGTAAAGACGGAGTGGGCACGTAGACGAGAAAACGAAGAGCTCGAGAGCTATATTAACCAGGTGCAAGCGGGCCTCAACTCACGCAATGGATCATCAGGCACCCTTAAGCTGTCGGAGTGGACAGATGAGAAGCCAGATTTTATTCGCGCGAAGCACCCGCAAATTACTCTCGGTCGCGATCTGGTGGGAAATGGACGCGAAGGAGTTCTCGGTCGAATTTATAGAACTTGGAAATATTCTCGACAAGTTTGCAAACTCTGCGGATATCTTGCCCCAGCAGTATGGCGGTGATACTCTCCAAAGCCTGTTCGCCCTGAAGGATATGGACCAGCTATCGCAAAAGGATCTATAACTTCCTGTCCCGGCCTTTGAAGATGTCACTCGCGCTACGGCGCCAGCTCGTACTCGTATCATGATAGCATATCACCTGGAATGAATTTGCGCCGCCCTTGTTGCCATTAATCGTCGGTTGGAATGGCTCCAGCTCGGTTTGGTATGGCCCGGTACAGCTCTAGCATCCATGGTTGGTCTTTTGAGGTCTACTTTATCCTCCAACTTGGAGACCGGGATGAGGGAAGCTCTCATAGCATATGGACTGGCGGTCACAGCCCTGCAGCGGCTGGAACCTTACTTCTGCCGGACAAGCGAGCACTCGGCGTGGAGTTGCGGAACCCCGGACACGAGGTTTGGTCACCGCTCGAGGTGTCTGCGTGGTTATTGCTAGAGATTAATCTAATAGCGACTGCCTGATCCGCGCCGAGCAAGTAGATGTTACGCAGGTAAGTCTTCACCTCAAGTCGGAAATCCCCTGTTTTTAGTAGTAACCTATCCAGAGACTGCCGGAACCTACCCCGGCTGCCGCTTTCGCTTTTTAGCCGAGCCGACTTTAATCAATTCTCTTTTCAAATAACAACTATTCTTACTTTTCGTAGTATCAAACAAATGCTTTCCTATTAGAATTTCTTTTCAGGGAGTTTACCAGCGTTATCACACTAAGACACGTATCTTCGAGAAACAGACAGCACAATTTAATATGCTATGCTATGCTTTTTTCGTCTATTTCTCGTACCCTTTCCCCAACATCGCGTTGCCAAGAGTCCAAGGCTGACTTAGCGTCACGTTGCCAACAAAGCGTCTCGTGTTTATGTTTCTATCATCCACAATGTGGGGAGATCTCGTACCTGCAAGTGCCCGTGACTGCCGTTGACGAAAATAGATGGCACGTTGGGGATACGAGCTCACGTGCCTTTGCAAAACAATGTATATATACTGACTTGAGGTTTCTCTTAATTTCTCTTCTCAGAACATCAATCAGAACATCAACAAGCTTCACATCAATCAAACCACCTTCAGAACTCCAACAATACTTTTGAAATCATCTCTTCAGTCAGATATCAATCTTCCCACCAGAATGCAATTCCCAACCTTCACCACCGTCTTCACCCTGCTTGCAACCGCCTCTGCAATCACCGTCTCCTACGACACAGGCTACGATGACGGTTCCCGATCCCTCACCGATGTCTCCTGCAGCGATGGTACCAACGGCCTGATCACCAAGGGCTACAGCACCCAATCCAGCCTTCCCACCTTTCCTCTCATCGGTGGTGCCTCGACCATCGCCGGCTGGAACGATGCCAACTGCGGCACCTGCTACACGCTGACTTACAACGGCGTCAGCATCAACGTCCTGGCTATCGATCACGCGGCCGAGGGTTTCAATATTGCGCAGGCGGCCTTGGATCAGCTGACTGGTGGACAGGCGGTGGCGCTTGGGCGCGTGGATGCGGACTGGACGCAAGTTGATGTGAGTGCTTGTGGGTTGTAGAGGGAGGAGGTGTTGCGTTGAATGGTGGTGGGATGGATGGCTTTGTGAGGGGATGAGGAGTGGAATGGCAGACTTGATATGCATTTTAGCGATGGCGGAAAGGGGTAATCAGCATGGTTGAACCGATTTGTAGCACTTTCCTTAATTTGCATAGGGCGAAAATATAATAGAGAGAACGTTCATTTGGATTCGAGAGTGCAAGGTTTTTGATATGGGAATTGAGTGTAAGGCTAAGAAGGAGTTCAACTACTGTGCTGTTTGTGGCCTCCAGCTAAACGGAAGCTTTGTTTCGGTTGGTGCCGTACTCGCTAAAGTTTTAGGGGGCTCGAGGAGGGCAGAGATATAAAGTCGCAGCCTATAACACACATTCCATGGACATGTTTTGAGGAAAGGGAAGTGAGAAGGAGGAAAGGGGAGGGTGAGTTCTTTGCTTGTTGCTTCGATTTTAAAATACTATCTTCCGTGCACTTCAATCAAACACATACTATACTACACGGCCATCTATCCGCTTCTTCAAACCTCCCAAGCAGTCATTGCATGAATGAAGCGTCTACCACGTCGGTCTAACTTTGCGCGCCTATTTCCTTTCTCTTCTTTACACATCATCGAGCTTTCTCTTTCTTGAACTGTTTGCGTTTATTTTGTTTCTGCGGTGTTGTGACCTGGCTTGCACAAGATTACGGTATTTTTAAACGTGAAGAGATACTACTAGAGCCTAGGCTTTTGGGCGAGTAGATATAAGAAAGTGAATAGTTGATTGTCGACCTTCGGTTCTCATCTCAAGATGAGGCTCTGGCGCATGTGTTTCTAAAGTCGTTTGGAAGAAGGCTGATCACTACTGATCTGGGGCTGTTGGATAAAGTGGTGAGGTATACTTCAAGCTCATCTCTTACATGGAACCTCAGAACCCACCCCCCCTTTCAGCTCGCTAAAGATCCCGCCATTCCCGGTCCCAACAATTCATACCTACCAGAACGGTATAAACATACCCCGCAAACAGGATCAACATATTTAAGATGTAGATTCTACAATTTATACACAATATCCTCAACCTTCAAAGTCTCCTTCACGGCGTCGAGTTCCAGCAGATTCTTCACCAAAGCAGCGTACTTGGGATACTTGCCCTTCATATCCAACCCCATCTCGTTCCCCCACCGATAGAAGACAAACAGATACGCATCCACCACCGTCAACCCCCCTCCCACCGCATACACACCAGCTAGCTTCCCCTCAATCATATCAAAACACTCCTTCACAACCACAAGCCCCTGCTCCCTAATCCCCTCCAACCCATCCCCCTGCACACTCCACCGCTGCGGGCGAAACACATGTCCAAAGCCCGCTCCATGCAGCGTGCCCGACAGCCAGTTCATCCACTCGTACACCCTCACGACCTCCATATCCGTCTTCCCCACGAAATAGCGTTCCGGGACTAGGTTAGAGATGGCGGTAGCGATGGCGGGGATCTCGGTGATGACTTCGGTGTCCAGACAGAGGACGGGGACTTTCATCTTCGGATTGATGAGCGAGAAGGAGGGGGGGAAGTCGGTGAGGATCGTACCGACGCGGAGGGGGATTGCGCGGAAGGGGAGGCCGGAGGTGTGGAGGAGGATGTGTGGTGCTAGGGAGCATGCGCCGGGTGCGTAGTAGAGTTTTATCTCTGGCATCTTGCTGAGATTATGGCAAGCTCTTTGTGTGCATAGAAGATGAAATCTAGATTGGGTAGAGGGTTTGTTGTGGAAGTTTTAATTTAAATGCGTGGTAAAGAAGAGAGATTGGAATAGATGGACATGAGATGCTTTTATAGGTCTCAGCAGCTGGTGCTTGAAAAGCGATCTAGCAGAGCTGGAATTGTTTAGACTTACGAGTTGTATGCAACCTCCCACCGGGTAATTGATATTCTTTTGTCAGCCATATATATTCATCTGTTTCTAGAGTAACTGGAATTTGGTAAGTCATCATCAGGTGGGAGGCCGTGGAAGCCAAGGCATCAATTGCCGAATCAGAGCTGCCTGCGAAAGCCCCGTATTTCGTGTCATACTAGGGCGTATCCACCAGGGGAACATATAATGCTGTTTCTCCGCGGATCGTGTACTTTGCCCTTACATGTCTGAGGTATGTAAGATTACCTGTATAACAAAGTTCTAGAGCTTACTTTGCATTTGCAATGAGTCATTCGCAATGATTATAGATTTCAAATCTAATGTGACCAGGCGGACTGCTCACCTAAGATACCTTAAACATGTGAAGCACGGCTCGAGATGAAAGCCAACTATATTCTCGGTTTCGAATGTTTTTGGATTCGAAAGTTATGGCGTAGACTTCACTGCGAGTACTGACGAGAGGCTTAGCTGCTTATGTAAGCACCCCCTACTGTAAATTATTCACTTAAGTTCGATCTTCACTCTATATACTTCGATATATATGCCATTACTCTCTTATAATATAGTCAATCTATAGCTCGAGTATCTTAGTAACCTACCTATTCTATTCCAATGGGCAAGAGTCTGAAGTCACGTGTTAATCATACTTAGGAAATCACTCATTGTTCATTTTACTACCTATAGTCAGAGAATCAGTTTTGTATCAACCATCCAATTACTCGTAAGTACCTGCGTCTTGAAAAATAACATCCCGATGCAAAGAAAGTACAACTTCAAAGAAAGGGGCCCCCCCACGTTCATTCTGCGGTATGAGCTAGGCTGGGCTGGGCTGGCTACCCCTCCATAGCCGAGGTGCTGCCCCGCCAGACCGGCATGTCTGTTCCTGCATATGCCATTCATACATATTCCTCCCTCCAACCGACACAAACCTCCACCCCTCACTCAGTACATACATTCGACACATCAAACTTCAATTAAAAACACCACCAAGCAACAGATCACAGATCACAAATCGAAACCAAGTCAACTCAAAACCCAACCAACCAACTACTAAACAAAATGGCACCTCTAACCCCCTTCTGGTCCCAACCCTCGCACCCCAATGTGCAAAAAGTCCAATTCTCCACCGAGAAAGACTTCACCACCAAATCCTTCTCGACCATCTCCCTCCCGCCCTTCGGCTTCTTTGCTAAGCTGGCTTTCCCGCCGTGCACGCTCGCCGATGAGGCAACGTACGCTACGGTGCAGATTGGACGCGAGCAGCATATGAATCTGAATAGCGATTTGGTGTATATAAACCATAGTTGTGTGCCTAGTGTTGTTAGTCCCTCCATTTCCTTCCCTCCCCTCCCCAAAACCCCCAAAAAGAAACCACGATATCCCAATTCCCCATCGGGAATTCGGAATCCCATTTCATCTCATTTCATCTCATCTCCATCCTCCCCACCCACAAACAGCAAAAGCCGTACCATATAAACTAATGCCCACCCCTTCCAAAGCACTAGATCTTCGACACAACATCCCTCAGCATCCTTGCCGGCCCATCCGGCCTCCGCGCAGGCCAAGAACTGACCTTCTTCTACCCGAGCACCGAGTGGGACATGGCGCAGGGCTTCAGCTGTTTCTGCGGCGCGGAAACGTGCCGTGGCTTTATCAAGGGCGCCAAGGGGATGGGGAAGGGCGCGTTGGAGGGCGTGTGGTTGAATGCGCATATCCGGGGGTTGCTCGAAGAGCGCGATGCTGTGGGAAACGGTGCTGTGGGAAACGGTGCTGTGGGAAACGGTGCTGTGGGAAACGGTGCTGTGGATGTATCATCCAGTGCTGTTGATATCCCTGCTCCGGCTCCGGCTCCGGCTCCAACGAATGGGAATAGCAACGGCAACGAGCACAAAACCGAAATTGCGAATGGAGATAGCAACGCAAAGAACGAAGTCGATTCTATGCAGTTCGCGCTCCACTCTTCCCTCCAGCAAGCCGAGCTCCTCGTCTCAGCCGCCAAACACGCCCTCGCTACATACATCAGCCATTACTCCAAGCCTGCCCCTCCATTCTCCCTGGCCCCGAATGGAGTGGGGAGTCGAGAGATGAGCGGCGAGATGGGTGGGGATACTTGTAATGAGAAGGGGGTAGATGGAAAGCGAAGAGGCGTTACTAGTAGGGAGATGAGTGGCGAGATGGGTGGTGATACTACTGCTGTTTCTTGCGAGTAGGGAGGGGCTTTGGAGTGGATGGGTGGATGGATGGAAGGATGGAAGGATGGTTTCTTTTTACACTTGATTGTTTTTTTTTTTCTCGTTATGAGGTATGAAGGAAAGGAAAGTAGAGTGGGATTCAACTTCCCAGGAACACAGTAGGTAGCTTGCCTTTGGTCTCAACACCGATGTTGAAGCGTTTGGAATTTTCTGGAATTGGTAGTAGTACATACAGTCTTTACATGCCCGAAGAATATTATTTATCGATTACCTAACCTCAAAACGCCCGCCAGCCAGTCTAGCCGATTGTACAATGGATGCAACCCAAAAGCAGAGACCCTTCAAACTCGCTCATTACCGGTATCTTAATCATCAAACCATCGTCCCCATCCTTCACTCTTGCCTCGCTCAGCTCCTGCTCCACCGGCATACTTCTTCTCCTCATCTTCCCACTTGAGACGTTCTACTCTACTCCTCGCCAAAAATGCCCTCGCAAATCTCCAGGCTTCGGTATCCGCCAGGTTCCACGCCTCAATTGCGCCTTTGATCGTTTCTTCCGGTGCGGTTCTTGATTTGATGAATTCTTTCGCTTTCTTCAATATCGTCGTCTCTTTAACCTTCTCATCTTTCGTTGCTACAGGCCCGTCTTGTATATCTTGCACCGGCTGAGGTCTGCGCTCTGGTCCAGGAACAGGAGTCTCTGACTTGCCAGTATCCGTTGTATTTTTTGGGATTGGAAAACCAAAGTGCCAGTCAAGATCGTGAGGAATATCCTTCTCTGCCGTAATCCAAAGGGAATGAGCCTTTCCATAATCGCTTGCCACGGCTTCCTTGAATTTGATCACGCGAGGCGCTCCAGATACTCCTGTTCCTAATGTGCGCTTGGTGAGACTAGAGACCCAGGTATCCCGCTCCATCTCTCGTCTTATCCACCGAACATCGATTGATTCTCGAAGAGAAGTCAATGCTGCGAAAGTGAACGGATGCGGAACTGTGCCAATCGTGTAGAGGCTTGAGGTGTTGAGATATGCTGGCGGCGTGCCAACCTTCATTGGAGTGGAAGATACACAAGGTTTGCATCTTGGAAGGTTTGGAGGACATGATGCTGGCAGAGGGGATTCCGCACACTGAGCAAGGAACTGTGCGAGAGTCCATGCCGGTTCTACCATTGCCGACATATGTGCAGGCTGAGGCTTTAGTACAGCAATGCCAGAAGAGAAAATATTCTGCCAAGTGCTATGCAGATGAGAGGTCATGAGCTTATTCAATTGACTTAAACCCAGCCCTTTGGCCGTACCAACACTTTTTGCGATCTTTGAGTACTTGTCGTCCAGAGTTTGGGCGTCGTAATAAGCCAGGGACTCGTGGTGAGGATCAACGAAAAAGGTATCTTCAGGAGCCGCACTTATGAAGTCCTTGGCGCTGTTCAATTCCTTGTTTGCCAAAATTGCCTTTAAAGCCGCGGTGATTTGCGGTTTATCTCCAAGAAATATACCACTGCCCAACTTCTCGAATCTTGTCAACTGATGCGTCGCACCGTACTGTCCACGCCGCAAGTACGAGAGCAAAGGATCCTCATATGTCCCCATTGGCAGTGTCAGATAATTGCAAAGTATTCCCGACCCCATGTTTTCCCATGCTAGCCATCTGAAGAATTCGGTTTTAAGAGGGGGCTCAAGCTCTTTCTGTTGAAGTTCCGCGTATAGAGGGTTATTCATGGCTTCGGCCGGGCTAAGAATAATTGGTTTGAACCCTTGCGCCCACCAAGCCCTCCTCCATGTAAGCAAAAGCTCATTCTCAGCATCTTTCAACTCTTCATCTTTGTCCAACGTGTGGTCGTAGTATGTGTATACTGGGTATCGTTTGCTGAGAGGTGGAAGGATTGATCGATTTTCGTCCAGGGTCACGGAAGACGAAAATGGACTGAGCCAATTCCAGTTCTCATACCACTTTGACTCTCCGCTGGTACTGTTCTGTGGATATTGGGGCGCGTGTGCTGCTGGTCGAAAGGGGTTGAGGATGCTCGGTGTAGACAATTGCTTCGGAAGCTTTGGGAGGGATATCTTGTGATCTGTAAATTTCCCTAGTGAAGGGCCTGCTGGTATCGAACTTGGCAGTGTGAAGACGAGTGTGATAACAGCAAATATGGAGATTGTCGCAAGAAGAACTACTATTTTTCGAGGAGATATCGCTGGCACGGGCCGACCAAATAAGGTGCGTTGAACCGGCATTTTGGGGGATAGGAAAGAGAATCGCTATAGCGCCCAGCCGTAAACAGATAGAGGCAGCTTATAACTGCATCGAAGAGTCGAAATTGTGGTTGTGAAGTGTGGTTGTACTCGTATGCGACAATGGTGAATAATGTTGAAGTGTCCCCTTTTCTTCAAGCTGATCAAGCTGACGCGGTATTCCTTTGCAGCCGTAAGTTCCCAATGCTGTCAAATAAAGAATGACAGGAAAGGAAGGGAAGTGAGAGGTGTATCATTAAAGGGAATAAAGTTCGTAAAGAGCAGAGGCGCTCGAAGGGGACTGGGAAGAAAGAGCTATGGAAATTGAAAGGTTTATGAGGATACGAGGATACGTCCTTCTAAATCAACGGAGCTATTTTGACGCTAAAAAAGGAGGAGTGGCGTGGCGCTAAGGTTTATTTCAGCCACTAGCACGTGAGTGTAAGGCAAAATCAAGACCGTATTTTTTCGAACTTTTATCAAGAATCTAGACCCAATCCCCTGCATTGTTAATATATATCATTTTGCTAACTGTCTTATATCTTCAAGTATCGGAAAGCGTTTGCCGGGCGGTGGTGTGGTCCTGTTGCCGTGCAATTCCAAGTCATGCGCATCTAGATCACGACATCTCAACCTGGGAACTTCCTCCATCTTGTGTTTCTGACCGTCAACTAGGAATTTACTGTGGGGTAGAGGCAACCAGTTATTCTCAGTCCACCACGGCGAACCTCTTTTTCTCCCTACTGCTCTTGCCATTGGTGACAGTACCGCTGCGTACAAGGAAACGTCCCACGAGGAACTAAGATCTCTCTGTTTGAGGCATCTAACATACCAAAGCTCCCGCTTCCATCCTGACGGTTCTTGATTGCAATTACCAACAGCTATCAACAAAGGTCTCGCTCCCATTGTGCGTAGTCCGGGAAATACCGACTGTGTATTCTCTCCGCATAATCCAAAAGCGCCGGGAAACTTTTCACGATCTTCCGAGATTCAGGGCCCCTAAAAAAACCCATTAGCATACCTAGCAAACCAGGAACCCTTCAGTGCATTCTCAGGGGGGAAAAAAAGAACTTACGCTCTACAAACAAGAGTCGAGCAAGTAAAAGCATACAAAACAGAATCCGCTTCCGATGGCCCAGTCCCTCCCAAGAGCCAAAATGGACTATCGTCGCGAACCGATCCCTTTCTCTTGGATCCCACAAGAAGCGCATCAAAACTCTCCCAGATCTGCGTCCTGAACGCTGATATCTCTTCGGCCGAGAAGCGGCTGATGCCCTGTCCGTACAACGTCGCGCTCATACTGCGGTATGCGAGCAAGCCAACGAGGACTTGCAGTGGGTACGGCATGAAGCCAAAAACGTTCGCGCGCATAATGTAATAGTTCTCATGCCACCTTTCGTAGACCTATTTAAGTACTCGTAAGTATCAACACCCAACTACTGGAAAGTTCCCCCCACGAAGAAAACGGGTCCAGAAGTCCAGTCTAGGTAATTATATTAGATCATCTACGAGTAGGGTACTGTACATACCTGATAGAAATACAATTTATCCTCTAACAACGCTTTCAACGCCATATCATGCGCTTTCTGCTGGGCGAGAGTCCAGCATTCAGATCATCCAGAAACCCATTCTCCTTGAGGTTTTCAATAATGATTCCGGAGTCTGCGAGACTCGCGGTCGGCGCGTTGGTATTGGGCTCCGAAATGGTCATGTAGGGAATCTTGCCTCTAGGAGCGGATTTTGGTGATCCTGCATCGGTGCGGTACGGAAGGCCAGCAAATCGCAGTCGGGTTTCGAGTTTGGTTACAAAAGGTGACTGGAATACACTTTAGATCAAAACTAGCATTACTATATCAGGGTGGCTTTTGGGAGGAGCGGGGGGAATTATGGTTTGGTTCTAGAATTCCCCCGTCATAGATGATTTTGAAAAGTACTTACCCAGACATAAGCTCCTGGATTCTTGGAGCCTCGGAAGATTGTGAAAGTAGGCAGGGTTTTGTGAGTAGAATCCATTACTGTTATTGTTGTCGTATACGTGTATTGGCAGAACGTGAATAATAAATTGATTAAAGGAGAAATATATACCCTACTCGATTCGGCCCTCGCGTTTATCACAACCCCCGAAGCGTTTCATGAAGGAAAATGTGGAGGGACAACATAACCGCAGACTCTAGGCTAGGATCTAACTTATAGTTTTATTATTATATAAATATATATGTATATTAAATAGTCTATATAAAAGAGTGTATCATAGAATGGATAATAATCCAAGTTTATTAAAGTGTCCGATTTTATAAGGTACGGTGCAGTACTAGCTGCATACCCCACTTCACGTGACAGCCCCTTTTGTCCCCACCACAATATAACCAATTGGAATCCGACTTCACTCTTCCTGCAAAGCACTATAAAAATATCTTCGATCCAAGCGTTCGTACCTCCCACTGCCTCCAGAATAAGAAACATTTATGAGTCGTACTATACTATCCCCCCCCCTAAATAAATGTTAATGATCCTTCGCCCCACCGCGTAAATAGGGGGAATTCAGCAAATGATATCACTACGTCTAGGGCCTAGTGGGACCTTACAAGGACTTTACAAGTACCCTTCACGGGCCACTGCAAGGGTTCTAGCTATTCAGTTCCATAGGATTCTATGTATTATGGGGACTTTACGTGATCTAATATTTATTAAGAGGGGGGGGATAGTATTAGGATTGCAGTGGATTACGCGTTGTTCGGTGCCCCATACCTCTCAAACGCAGCTTGCACTCTTCAGTACATTTTCTGTAGATAAAATATCGTCTCTTCATTTACATTCGCGGAAGCTCCATGAGCCGTCCGCCTATCACGCACAATCCCATTCTCCAGAGCAGACAAGAGGCTCGATACCAGCAGCTCGTGAGCTCCATCCTCACAATCCACCCCGTTTCTCTTCGTCACATCAGTGCACTGACATGTACATAGGCCATGATCCTCATCTCTATACAAGCGGCCGATGGCTTCGTCGCGACAAGCTGGAGCGTGACTCGCGCTACATTACCTTTGACTTTGACGCGCTATGCAGGAGGATTGTCGAACTATGTCCTGGAGCTGTTTCCATCACGACTTACGACAAGAAAGAAGGGGGGTTCAACAGGGTCTTTATTTTCACCGTGAGACTTTCTTTGTATCGACATATCGCAATGTACTTCGTACGCTCCCGAAAGAAGGAAATGCAAAAGGGAAGATTCGAGAAAACCTAGTGAGGACCAAAGAGTCCATCCCACCCTGCTCCTCCAAATCTACTCATTGAAGCGTGTATCACTCTGCTTCTCTGCCAGATACGCCTTGAACTGGGCCTCCTTTCGTTTAAGGAATTCCTCCTTCCCTTCAAGTGTGACTGTGTCTAACATCGCGTCACCTAGGCCCTCTCTATGCAGTATCTGCCAGTAGATTTGGTCGACGTCGACGCTATTTCGCGACATAAGGTTAAACCAGAACCGGCCGCTGTCCCACGAATCCCTCATTCGAGCCGAGAGGAGCGGCTCCCAAGCTGGTCGGGCTGACCTGGCCTCGACGCGTTCCATTGCGTGGATGAACTGCTCCTTTCGCGGTTCGAAGAGATTAAGAAATTCCTGCTTTGCAGCCTCCCCTTCGCTCAGCTCGATGCCCGGCTCCCGAAGGATAAGCCACCAGGGCAGATCGTAAGCGAATTGGGCCGGCATCACGTTCGTAAACTCGAAGTCGAGTAAGGCGGTGATTTCCATCGTCTTCGGGTTAATAAGCATATTCGAAGGCCGCATATCGTCGCAGAAGAGCCGATGCGGCCCGGCGTCGTCGATCATACCATACGTCGGGATCAGCTTGGCAAAGCAGTGTCGCGCAACGTACCGGCCCCAGGTAATGTCTTTGGTATCGTAAGCTACGGTGCGATGCGTCTCCAGATTTATTTGTAGGCACTGCGCACGCGCTGCGAAGTAATCACTCGAACGGTCGAACACCGGCATCGTCGTGAAGTGCTCGGCGGGAAAGCCAGCGAAGCTGACGACCTCGTTCATGTCGTATGTCAGTGGTGGTTCAGCAACAGTCCACTCCCCAGATACAGCGTCCTTAGAAATGGCGCCAATACGCGGGAATTCCAGGCGTGAAAGCTGCAGAATAAAGCTAGCGAGCTGTTCGAAGATGCCGTTGAGCTTGGTCTCATTGATATCTGGATCCAGAATCGCAAGATCCGCCTCGTTAGGGGTCGGTTTCTTTAGGATATCGCCAAGGTTCTCGCCTTCCATATATTCCATAATTATAAACGGTCCCAGCTGCTGTGGACTCTCTTTAGTGAGACCCCAATGATACACACGTGGAACGGGGATGCTCGTATGCTCGTGAAGATAGTTTATAACCATAACCTCATGCTTAACCTTTTTTACTCGCCATAGATCGTATACCTTTCCCGGAATCGGGAAGCGAATGACAGCACGCTCGTTAGTCACACAATTTCGAGCGGCAATACTGAGGTTAAATGAGCCCTTGAAAAATCGAAGGAACTCTCCAGCCTTATTCCACCCAAGGCAAGTATCAACAAAGGATACAATTTTGGGTTTTGCCTCAACGAACTTGCGGATGAATTCCTGTTGCACGTCCTCAACGTTTCTCTCAGCGATATAGTTGGCGGGCATCATCTTGCGGGAAGTGTAGAACACAAAGCTGGGTGGTAGTGGTAGTAATTAGTAGGCGAAGATATTAAAAAAAGGCAAACGAAAGAGTTGGCGGAGGACGATTATTTTAAGCTATGCCAAGGTACTTGGCAAGGATTACTACACGCATATATAACCACTAAATTTCAGTTAAGCCAACGCGACCATGCCCTACTTGCTTCAGGGATACTTTAAGGATTCGGTAATCACGTGGTGCGTAGCAGTCAATAAGGCTTTGGAATAATAAACAGGTGGTTCCTTTAACTTCCTTGTCTAATCTTATGTTACAGTAGAATTTGGAACACTCATGCGACTACTAAACATCAATTATTGGTATATCTATGAAAATGACTTAGATATTATGAGGGGAAGATATGATATCAGAATAAGCAAGCAACCAGGCCCATTGATGATAAAACTAAAAGCTAAAGAGAGAAAGAGAGGCGGGAGCCTCTCCATTTGCAATAACTCCCCTAGCGCCATGCACAGCTAGCCTCCACGGGATCCCGATACTCTGACAAATATTGTGGATTTGTGATCCAGACTCGTATGAGCCAGTTTGGGCGTCTTGAATCACAATAGTATCATAATTTCATCCGCGAATCATATCATGTAATCGATGATGAAGGCTCTTCAATCGTAGTTTATCATGATGAACAGCTATCTGAGGCTATTTTAGGTAGAAAATTGATCGATCAGCTTAGAGTACCATCCGACCTTTCCGTCTTGATACAATCTCATCGCAGTTATCAACTGCTGCCTTTTGAAGTTCCCTATTATCTCCGACAGCAGTACATGAGCCCCGAGGCTTTCCGGCTCATCTCGTATAACCCTCACATATTCTTTCTGGTCGGTGAATTTTTGTTTCAAGCTGTCATCCTCAGGAATGCCATCCTCTCCATAATTAGATGGTAAATCCATGGCAGGTGGGATCACTTGGAGTGTTAAGGGGAAGTCGCCAAATAGCTCCCACGGTCCAGCGAATGCTCCTTCCCAGTCAATTACTCCGAGGATGCGATACTCATCATCAACAATGATATTGTTATGGCCGAAGTCTCCGTGGCAGAGGGGAAATGGGCCCTTGTCTCGAACGGACAGTCTTTCGGCTATCTTAGTGATGGACTTGGTAAACAACGAGACAGAGGGTAAAATCTCCTCTGCGTATGGGCCCGATGCTGCTCGTAATTTCTCTTCAGGCATACCGAATTCAGTGTTAGCTGCCCATGCTTTGAAAAATTCAGTGGCAGTATCGAATGGGCCCCCGATCCCTGGTATTGGGCCTTGCTGGTAAGTACCATCTTCATTGATAGAGACAATAGTGCCGATCTTAGGAAGTTGTACTGCCGAAAGCTGGACCTGAGGTAGAGAGCACGTCAGCGTTTAGACATATAGTGGTCATTTATGGATTGTCACTTACATGTATCTTTGCTAGACTCTTGAAAAGGGGTTTCTGATGCTTTACTGGTACCTGCATACCTAAATCCATCCCTACATTGCCATCCAAGCAATCCATCAATGTAAATGGCGCCTTTACGGCGTTGTGGCTTGTTGTCTCGAAAGCGTGGATCTGGGGAACAGGGACGTCGGTTTTCTGGCGCACAAGAAACATTGCGTTCATTTCGCAATTTATTATTGTTGCCACAATGTCATCGCTGACAATTTTGTCATGAAGAGGAGGCATGCGTAGTCGGGCCACCAATCGCTTCCCATCTCCAAATTCAAGGATTCGAACCATATGATTGTAACCGAGACCAATATCAGAAAGGAGGACGGCAGCAATTTCATTCCGACTCTCGGCTGCGTAAGCTAGAAGCGCAGGCCAGTCTACTGTTGTGAGAAACCGCTCAGCTCGTGAGCGAAGTGGGCCATCCAGAGATGTGAAGTAAGTCCACTTATACCCAGAATAAGGGTTTGGGGCTTTATGGTCAACGTCAGCCTTGTACGACAATGGACAGATCAAAAGGAGGGAGATAGTCGCGTACTAGGAAGGCTGTTAGAAGCCTCAGACGATGGGTTGGCCATGGGTCCTAAAGTTCTGTCTTGCCGCTTCTGACGAGTTTCCGAATCACACATAAAACTTATTGAGGGATATTTTTTCTATGCCACCTGCTGAATAGACTTGAAGTTGGAGAATTTTGGCAGTCGGAGAAGTCTGGCGGTTGGAACGGAATGATGTGCAGCTGACCGCTATATCTTGCTTTCAGCTCTGGTTATGTAAATAAAAATTCGTCCTGGACTTTTTGTAAGGTTGTGCGTGATATGAAAGAAGATGGTCAACTTTAACATTTTGTAAGATACCTACTACCTATAGGTAGATAAGTGAAAATCTTATTCAAACCAGAAATGTATCCCTTACTATAACAATACAATCTGATTAAACATTCTTATCTACCTAATAAATACGCATAAAATAACCGGAGACATATCGATAGAGCACCGACTCAGTAGACGTAGGTTTTAAAGCGCGCTGTAAGGCCTGGTTATATAGTGGTCAAACAGCTGGATTTTAGCGACCGGGTCCCTGTAACCACAGCGACACTTGACGGGATTTGTAGGGCGTGCTGGGGGAGCGATAATTCATTTCTGGGTAATTTTGCAATCTTATACTAAGAGCCCTCATTTCCAAGGGAGGTAAAAGTTCGGGGGGGTGGTTACTTTTTAACCGCCACAGAAGTAGATTGGTAATTTGGCAAAATGAATGTTTTCTATTCCACTATAGGCCGCCCTTTCCCCTAATCCCGTTCTGGATGTCAAGCTGCCGCAGAGAGACATAGAGCACCTGCAGCGAGAGCTACGAAATGGTTATATTTGAGATTTCTGGGAGCCGCTATAGGTTCTGCGCATCTCAAAGCGTGATACATCGCCAGGCCTCAGAAACCCCATCTTTCCAGGTACTTTCCAAGATTTTCTTCGATACTTGTCTTCATTTCGTCAACTTTCTCAGGTTCCATGTGTGCCAGCCAACGCGACATGAAGAAATATGGAGGCGAGACGTCTTCAAGAAACCATTTCAATGCAGCAAGCTCTCCTGCACCCTTAATATCCGCGGGTCTGAGCACACCAGCGCGAACAAACTCCTTGTCCATCATCTGAGCGATCTCAAAATTCACTTCTCTACCGTTCTGATCAGGAACATTCCCATCGAACCCATCGAGGAGGCACCGGCGAAGTTGCCCTTCATCGCCCTCTTCGAAAGGACCAGCTAGCAAAGCGCCGACGGTTCGGAATGAATAGAAATACTCGTCTGCTGGTGTAGCGATATGAGATAAATCAAAATCAAGGAGCGCCGTCAAACGATTCGATGTCGGATCAAATAACATATTGAATGTATCTAATGCTTGGTCAACCTGGGTGGATTTCCCATTATATAATTTTGACATAGACTGACTAAAATCACCGTGAACCAATGTCTGACGAGCGATGGAATTTTCCCTGACTTGCTTTGCAATCCCATTTGTTGCAAAACGCTCCAAACGGTCCCTGAGATCGTTCCGGCGCCATCCTGCGATCCGCTCCGAAGTGTCAGACTCGATCAGCTGCCGGCGTAGCATCTGCATGTACATCTCGTGAAATTCAGAAAATGGTCCACCACACGGGATTGTCGTCGGTCCCGTGACAATTTCGCCAGATTCGTTGAAAGCAAGCCCTCCGTAACCTTTAACTGACTCTGGAAGAGAGTAGCTCTGGATCAGCTTGAATACGTCGGCGATCTGATGAAGGATATCCTGCTTATGATCTCTGTCTAAGCCGTGAAATACTTTGTCGGGTTGGACGCCTGTCATATACTCCTGAAGGATCCATCCGTAGCTCTCTTTTGATGAACGCCAGGCATACGTGTTGGGAATCAGTCTGTCTTTGTAGGTGGAGAGGGCTTGTCTCATCAGGCACATTGCAGCTACCTCGTTCTGTACTCGGACATCCTCGTTTAGCATTGCCTGGGGATTTGATATTCGAATGACCACCTTGGTAGTACCTGCCAGCAGACTGGATGTTTCTGGCTTGAACACTGTCGGCGACGACGTTGCGGGCTGGTAGACTGATTCGGCGAGCTCGACAAGGTGGACGAAGTTGTTCGAGTCCCGGCCAAGCCTGCTAGTGCCTATCACCTACAAGAGTACAAGAGTCAAGTTCAAGACCGGGAATGGTAAGGAAGCTTGTGATGTACCTGACGTCCGAATTCTTGTCGCATCAGATTAACGATGAAGCGCTCTCTGTGCTCGATAGCGTAGTCCGTGCTTTGAGCCATGCTGAAATTGAGTGTAATGATTCTTGCAGTAGCCTACAAGGACGACCAACCGCGAATGCAGATGAAAGATGAATCTTATAAGAGCAGAAATGGGTGCGCACCAGGACTGTTTCTTCTTCGCAGAGGTGTTGAGAGTTGGAGGGAGCGAAAATAGAAGTGAAGTGAATGGGGAGGTGAGAGGGGTAGGTCTGGACTGGGATTGACTTTGATTTAGATTTCTATATTCGATTTGGGTGTGGTTTGGTTTGGTTTGGTTGTTTGGTTGATTGGTTGGTTGGTTGGTTGGTTGGTTGGTTCTTTGTTTGTTTATCTTGTCTTTTTACTTTTAGAGCTGTTGATCACTCACTCCACACCGGCTTTTGCAAGCCACATCACCCTTCAACGGGTTACTCTAAGTCGACTTGAAGAATGGCTAGGTCGACTTGACGCTACTCCTATTCGGGACGCATTACTAGCATGCGAGCATGGACAGGCCTACTTGCTAAGTACTTCCACCACCACTAAAAAACAGAGGCACCCGAGGTACCCGGCGAGACAGCCTGTAACTGTATAGGCATTAGCATGCTTATAGATTTATAACAGGTTACTATAATAAGGGGATATAATATAAGTTAAGGATATAATAATAAGTATTAGGATAATTAGGATTTATAGACCTAGCTAAGAGCTTTTATAGTTATATGACTAAGCGCGTCTCTTATATAGTAATAGCTGTGCAGCGCGTTCTCTATAAGTGACTTTATTTTACTAATAATTTAGGTGGGGCTGCAAGTCACTTTTCGCGTTCATTTATACATTTTATGCACTATAATTCTTTTATTCGATTTACCCGATTAATGCATATAATCCTATATAGGCCGGGTTACTAGGTACCTCAGGTGCCTCTATTTTTCGGTAGTGGTGGAAGTACTCGGCAAGTGGACCTATGCGCGTATCGTCGACTTGGCCATTCTTCAGGTCGACTTGGAGTAACCCCCTTCGACTACATCCGGCAGCCTAACTTCTCGTGGGAATAAAGCAGATCATCAATGAACCACACTAACTTTAAACAACGGCTCGACTTCATTCGAACTACAATTCGACAGCAGTATGGATTGAGTATTGCTGCCATTGACCCTATTGAATATGATCCGCAATGCATGTTCCCCTACAACAATTTCGTCTACCGCGTGGAACTCTCTCGTTCTCGTTCTCCCTCACCCCAACGCCGAAAAGTGCTTGATGCGCCAGCTGCCCAGCCCGGTACTGTTGCGATTCCAGATTCTGCGCAGCATGTCGTCATGCGTCTCAGTAATGCTGCCGCGGGACTCAACAATCAAAATCGAGTACAAAATGAGGTTGCGGCAATGTCCCTCGCCCGCAAAGCCCTCGTTCCTCGACAGATCGTCCCCGCCGTCTATGGCTGGGCAAGTGCTGCGAAAGATCAGGGCTGGATTCTGATGGAACACATGAGAGGCACTCCGCTCGATGCAGAATTCGAAGAAATGAGCTCGGATGACAAAAACAAAACTCTGAAGGAAGTTGCGAGTATTGTTTGGGCCATGCAGCAGTATGGGTTGCCAGAGAGCATCCAAGGATTCGGCGGTCTGGATTTTGACTGTGACGGCAATATTGTCAGTGCCCCACTTACTGTGTTTTCCTGCGGACCTTTCACGACATATTCAATGCTGGTCAAGGGCGTCCTGTATGAACAACTTGCCGCTACTGACAAGAGTCCTATTCTTCGTGGCTGGACAGCCAAAGACACTCGTGCCAAGCTGGAGAGGTTCATCACCGAAGATGTTGATCGAATGCTGCGAAATATCAACATTGAGAAGAGACTTGTTCATGGAGATTTCAGTACGTTCAGTTGCTATATTTAAACATCTGCTCTAGTTTCGTGCAGATCCAATAGACTAATTTGAGCACATTGAATTCACAGCTATGAATAATTTTTTGTTTGACAGGAAAGCTGGTCAAATAACCGCCATCCTTGACTTTGATTGGGCCCAGATTGGCTTGGCAGCAGATGAGGTATTGCGGTCTTTTCATAAAAGCTACGCTCGGCTTCCTGGTCCATATGAGCAGGACCCAGACCGCGTTTCGTTACGGCACGCCCTCCTACACGGTTTCCCCTCTCCCCTACCTGCTTCATCTCGAAGCGTTAGATGGGACATAGCAGAGATGTGGGACAGTCAACTTGCAGAGGTTGGTGCAAAAAGGCCGAGCACGCTCGAAGGAATCGAGACCTTGTCTCGCTTGTACATGCTCCTGGATATGATTTGCCCTGATATGCTATGCAATGAGGTTATTATTAAGCAACGGAGCAGAGAGACGATGGAACAGGAAAAGGAAGCTGCGGAAGAGCTTCTAGAACGATTTTTACAAGAGAATCAAGCCTAAGTCGGTGTTGTTCTTTTTGTGTATTTAAAAATATAATTATATACCTATAATGGATTTTAAGCTAAATTAGTATATTACATTTAAACTAATATTAATTAATAGTTATTTTTATATCAACTATAAAGTAATTAACAGAAGAGCACATCGCGGCCTCGGACCTAGCACGGATCGTAAATTGACCTGGGGCACTGCTGTGGTTGTGCAATGGCTTGCTCGAGGAACAGGAAGAGGAATAAGTATAATGGCGCATGAAATCGAACGTCGAAGGCTTGGTTTATAGTGCTGCAAGTCCTGTGCCGACTCGAGGAAGTCGTTAATATCGTGACGTTCATAGGGATTGGAAAGAGCGGCTAGAGTTGTCGGGTCGGTGGCAGTCTCTAGGCTATCGGGAAGACCCTCGTCTGCTACTAACTACTCTTTCGGCACGAGGACTACCGTCATCGTTATCGGCATCGACTTCGGCTTCAGAGGCACTCGAGCCGTCACCAACTAGCAGCACAATTGGAACTTCTGTGCTATGTTAGAGAAACTGGTCGACTATTTCAACGATAGAGGGTAGTAGGAGTGAGTGCTCACCTAAACTGCCGCCTAAGTTATCGCCTAGTGTTAACCTATTATCATTATCGAAAGAGCCGCCGCTACCTAGACGTCGCTTTCAAATGCATTTCTAATGCGTGAGAAGTCTCTTCCTCCTAGTAGTCAACGAAGCATGTCTTGATATCTGATAATAGTGTAGTACCTACCTAGATACCTACCTACTAAAGAGATTTCAGAGGTCAAGCGAAAGTTGGGACTGGGAATAGATAAGACATGGAAGAATATAAAGGGGCAAGAGCACGTGCCGATGTTATATACCCAAGTTACTAACAGAACTTGGAACATGAATTATAGTCTAAATATGGTATATCTTATTATGATGCTGAAGGTATATGAAGGTGATGCCCCGAATGGACAAAACTTGAGGACGACCACGTGCCCTTGTCCAAGCGCTTAATCGATCTCATCAACTCCACCTTCCTTCCTTTATTATTCTGTGTTGCCTCATATCCCCCAACAGCCTTGCAACCTTAACGCCTAACGTTCCGCCCTGACTTCTTCGTTGTGTGTCTTGATTTCTGCAGACACCCTTTTCTGTACGACGCACCTCATGTGAACCAACCACATCGCCAACCTGCCTCGCCAGAACGCCTCACTACTTGATACTCACCGCAAAACAGGGCGATGTTCAACCACCCTCTCACCACTCTGCCGTCAGGGATCTGGATAAAACCAGTGTTCAAACAGCGAGTGGTTTCTCTAGCATGCGAATAAGGATGAGAATCCCCTCGGACGAATTCTCATCGCTATCACCACCAAATTTACGCCATTGCACTACACTCCCAGCCTCAAATCTCACGCCGCTTTCTCGAGCGCCATGTCGGAACCACACCACCAGGTCTCTTATGATCTCGATTATTGGATGAACGTCAATCTGTTGGATGCCTGTTTTGACCCGATGCATAACGGCATGGGTCTAGACAGGTAAGCATTTTTTTTTTTACTGATCGCTAACAAAGAGGGTGCAAGTCAACGCCGAAGGTGTCAAGGCATGGATGGATATTTCGGTGCACCCATCAAGGATACCACAAATCCCGACCAGTGGGCAGATTGGTCCGCAAGACCCACATTTACCGACCTAGACCTCCCCCCAATCACCTCTCAAGAATGCCAGAATCCCGCCCTGGATTTTGAGATCGAGAATTCGAGCTCCGTTCAAGATGCCGGCCTGAGTAATGATTGCGACGGCGCTGTCTCCATGACTACCTTGGAGAGTGTGAGAGAGATGAGAACCGAGGGCGCGGACAAGTAAGTTTAACTAGCCTCGTACTGTGAGATTGCAACACTGACATACTACGAAGATTTGAATCTACTTGCCATACTTGTGGAGAGAAATTCTCCAACTTATTTCAATATTGGAGTGAGCGCGATTTAGATGCCCACGCAAGGAAGGAAAAACACATTGCTTGGACTTGTTCGTTCACAGGATGCAATCAGGAGTTTCTTACTTCCTGGGAACGAGATGCGCATCAGCAGACGCCCCATACTAATGGTCACGGCCGTCTCGCTACTCCTACCCCGTTTGACTGTGTTGAATGTGGGGCATCACTCGCGTCGCAATCAGATCTTCTCCGCCATGCCAAGCAAATGCAACATCAACCTTACTCCTGCGAGTGCGGTGCACTCTTCTCAAGACTGGATGTACTGAATCGACATCTCAACTCACTAAGCACAAATGACCCCAAATATCCTTGCAAATATTGCAGGCGTCACCGCGGTGCCAATGGGTTTAGACGTCGAGATCACCTAACTCAGCACATACGGAACTATCACCACCTAGAAATGAACGATGAGTCGACAGAGGACTCTACATCTAGGCTAGAGTACTTCTTTCCCGTGTGCACCCATCCAGAGTGCCCTCAGTACCGCGACGAGGTTTTCAAGACACTACCTCGTAGCATCCAGAAGACAAACAAGCCATTCCCAACTCAAAGCGCGTACACGAAGCATATGCGCGAGGAGCATAATGAATGCCCTTTCCCGTGCGACGTTCATGGGTGTGATCGTGTGGGAAGGCGGGGCTACTTCAGGGAGAAGGACATGATCAAGCATCGCAGACAATCGCACTTAGACGCACCTACCTATCAGCCAGTAGAGCGGGATTTGAAGTATCAATGTACTGAACCTGGATGCGGTGCTCTTTTGGATCTATCCTCCGTCTCGTACCACCATGCCATCCATAGGTGGAGTCAACATCGACTTGAGAAGAAAGCTGCGCTGAATAAGCCTCTGAGCTCTATACCACAAGAGGCTATGGAATCGGTTGGAGGCTCGAACGATATGAACATGGAGTTGAGTTTTGGAAACCAGGAATGGTTCAGATCTTAAATCTTCAGATCTTGAATCTCTTCTTGGTCCTTGCTTGTCTTCCCTGACGAATCGTTTACATTTCATTATTATTCCCAAAACCATTCAAAACATGTTTATTTGCTTGGAACCACAGTGTTTCTATTCACGGCCGTCTCCTTGTGTCCTGGGTTTCCTTACTCTCACCAACAAAACTCACCCTTCAAGTAACGCTTCATGATCTTCTCATCTTGTTTAGTTTAGCTCATCAATGGAAAAGCGAGGCATTTTGATTTAACACTCCACAAGACAAGTGACATACCGTGCAAGACCCTTCTCGTCGGCGACGATCGGTTCTTTCACCAATCTCAAGGCAAATCTAGTCTTCTCGGATACACGACCAATATGTTCCAGTCATATCAGCGAAGGTATAACTCATATTTCGGCAGGAATCAACCTCATCATTTATCGGCTACTATCTACCCCTCACACCCCCTGGAAAACTCCTCGCACTAAGCAACACCCCCTTGACCCCCCTAATCCCCGCCTTCACCCTCCCAATCTCATCATCCTCATCTTTCCCCCCAGCCCCAGCTGCACCCATAAACCCATAATTCCCCACATAGCTCGGCGCCGCATACGCAAACCCGTCTAAATACTCCCGCAGCAGCCCCATCGTCGTCTCCAACTCCCCCGTATTATCCCCCTCCTTCGTACTATCCGTCTGTATTTCCTGCAGATGCGTCTTCAACATCTGTAACCTCTCCACGTGCGAACTAATCAGACTAGGAGCAGGAGCAGGAGACACGGAGCTAGAACGGGAACGTGGGGGCGAGGTTTGTACGCCGATGTCGCGGTGGAATAGTTCACTGGGATCCTCGTCCTCTTCTTCAGCTTCTGCGTCTGTTTTGTGTACGGGTGATTGGTGGGTTTCCGGGATGATTGATACGGCGGCTTCGAGTTTCGCGATTAGTTTGGAGAGGTTTTGCGATGCGGTTGAGGCGAGCGAGAGGCGGGATGTGGTGAGCGAGGCTAGCATGGGCGTGACGAGGTACGTGGATGTGCCGTAGAGGAGGGCGGTAAGAGAGGCGAAGGCGTAGAGGGTTGTGAGGAGGCGGGGGCGGGTTAT